>NW_019384441.1:396493-560395 GCF_000671375.1 Centruroides sculpturatus
AAAAAAAAAAAAAGAAAGAAAGAAAGAAAGAAACTTTTCGGTTATTCAAAATATATGCTAAATTAATTAAAAATAAATTAAATTATATAAACTTATTTTTAAAAAAGAGGTAAAATTTTAAGTGCATAAAGGGAATTATTTATTCTGCTCTTTCCATTATAATAGTTGGTTGTTTTTACGTGTCAAAGTGAATATTCAAAATTGTAATCAAATTTTCAAACTCTGATTTCTTTTGTTAAAAAAAATCAAGCGGCGATGCATTTTATTTTTTGCCAGAGAATTTTATTTTGATGGAAGGGACAAAGAAAAAGCGTTTTACTTAAGTTACTTAAGATATGATAAAAAAGAGATGCATCTACAAGTAGATATTATCTCGGCGAAGAAAAGTTTTTCGATAATTTATAGAGATGTATAGACTAATCGGAGTGATAAAAATTCTAAGTTCGTTATTATAACGATTTTGTCGAAATATTACTTTGATAAAGTGTCACGCTATAAAATTGTTTCGCTTTAATAGCCATCAAATCAATGAATAATCTTACTAATAGAATAATGCTACGGTTGATAAATTCTTCAACATTTATAATTGTTATTTGTCCTGTTTTTTTTTTTTTTAATTTTACGTTTCAATTTAACACTCTGATTTATTTTTATAGTTTGAATTATAATACAGAATTATAATTACAGTAACTCTTTAAATATTAAAAATAGAAGTAATACTTATGTCGCAGTAATTTGTTTTAATTTACTTAAAATTAATATATCTTTTTAATAAAAGATTCTATAAAATTATATTTTAAATAAAAAGTGAGAAGTTTAAATATAAAATTAATATAGATAATAAATATTCTGTAGAAATTACTTTCAAAATAATACTCTAATAATGTAAAAAAAATAGATTTAAATTTTATTATTCATCCAATTTATTTTTATACATTTAAATCTGTATTAAATATTACGAATAAGTTAAACTAATTTTTTTGTTTTGTTTTGATGATTTTTATTCGGAATTTATTATAAATATTTAAATAATGATAGAAGATTTACTCTTTTTAGTATCTAGAATTTTAATATTAGCTTATGTGTAATGTATTTTAACACGTTTACGCTGTATATTTTTAAATTTCTAAGTATCTCGTAAGCACAAATTTTTAATTAACTGTTTGACAAATATTCGTTTCCTCGATTAAGAAGAAGAACTTTAAATGTCGTATCGAATAGAAGAGATAGTGGAATAGTATACGGGAGATCAAACTCAGAACCTTTTCTGATCACTGGAGCTATTGCTGCCAAGTCATCCGAGATGATCATCATCTTATTTTTCTTAAAATAAATATATTACTATGCATAACTGTTTTGATACTTCGAGCTTTTCCAATCGTTTGTGACAATTCTAAAACTGATTTTAGATTCAATTTAATTTTCACCGGATTGACAAACCGAAACTTTTTAAATGAAAACCAATCGATGAAGCGATCCATGAATTGCAGCCGTGGTTCTTTGACTTTTATGATGCTATTTAAGTCGAACTTTACAGCTATCTTTCTTTCTGTTTCTGTGAATTACAAAAATAGGAATGTCTTTGTTTAGTAATCCACATTACTTAAAAAGTAGATTAGATTGATCTCGACAAGAAATAAATAAATAAATAAATCGGATTTAACCGGTATATAAAACTAGTCCGAAGTAAGTAGTTCCATTGAAGAATAGCAAAGAAACATACAAGACTGTAAAAATACAGTATCGGTGAAGGAAAAATAAGATATAAAAATACGTTTTTCAAATGTATATATATTAAATATATAAAATTTCTAAAATTAACGTTATTAACGATAATATGCTACTGATATAATTATTTCATGTATTATTGGCATATGAGAGAAAGGAAATGTTGGAAAAGGAAACACGTTTTTATTTTGTATGGCTTTTAAAAACGTTGAATTAAATTTATTTGTATTATTATTTTTATTATTTTAATTATGTTATGAAAAGTGCATGCAATCAAATAAATCTTTGAAGTTTTCGTTTTATTCGTATGAAAAGAAACACATTAGAAAATTAGTTTTTAATTATTTATATTAGTACTATAATATAATTTTTAAGACTATTTTTTTTTTACTTTATTTGTTTGCTTTTAGATGTTGTTTGTTTACGTTTAGAATATAGAAATTTTATTTAAAAATTTAATAAATTGATCTAATAATTTTAAATTTTATTACGACATAATAATTATTTTGATTAATATTTAAAAATTGTTTTAAATATAATTATTTATTTTTAATTTCTCTAGACGATGATTAATTATTTAAAATAATTAATATAATTATCAGATATTNTCTTTTTAGTATCTAGAATTTTAATATTAGCTTATGTGTAATGTATTTTAACACGTTTACGCTGTATATTTTTAAATTTCTAAGTATCTCGTAAGCACAAATTTTTAATTAACTGTTTGACAAATATTCGTTTCCTCGATTAAGAAGAAGAACTTTAAATGTCGTATCGAATAGAAGAGATAGTGGAATAGTATACGGGAGATCAAACTCAGAACCTTTTCTGATCACTGGAGCTATTGCTGCCAAGTCATCCGAGATGATCATCATCTTATTTTTCTTAAAATAAATATATTACTATGCATAACTGTTTTGATACTTCGAGCTTTTCCAATCGTTTGTGACAATTCTAAAACTGATTTTAGATTCAATTTAATTTTCACCGGATTGACAAACCGAAACTTTTTAAATGAAAACCAATCGATGAAGCGATCCATGAATTGCAGCCGTGGTTCTTTGACTTTTATGATGCTATTTAAGTCGAACTTTACAGCTATCTTTCTTTCTGTTTCTGTGAATTACAAAAATAGGAATGTCTTTGTTTAGTAATCCACATTACTTAAAAAGTAGATTAGATTGATCTCGACAAGAAATAAATAAATAAATAAATCGGATTTAACCGGTATATAAAACTAGTCCGAAGTAAGTAGTTCCATTGAAGAATAGCAAAGAAACATACAAGACTGTAAAAATACAGTATCGGTGAAGAAAAAATAAGATATAAAAATACGTTTTTCAAATGTATATATATTAAATATATAAAATTTCTAAAATTAACGTTATTAACGATAATATGCTACTGATATAATTATTTCATGTATTATTGGCATATGAGAGAAAGGAAATGTTGGAAAAGGAAACACGTTTTTATTTTGTATGGCTTTTAAAAACGTTGAATTAAATTTATTTGTATTATTATTTTTATTATTTTAATTATGTTATGAAAAGTGCATGCAATCAAATAAATCTTTGAAGTTTTCGTTTTATTCGTATGAAAAGAAACACATTAGAAAATTAGTTTTTAATTATTTATATTAGTACTATAATATAATTTTTAAGACTATTTTTTTTTTACTTTATTTGTTTGCTTTTAGATGTTGTTTGTTTACGTTTAGAATATAGAAATTTTATTTAAAAATTTAATAAATTGATCTAATAATTTTAAATTTTATTACGACATAATAATTATTTTGATTAATATTTAAAAATTGTTTTAAATATAATTATTTATTTTTAATTTCTCTAGACGATGATTAATTATTTAAAATAATTAATATAATTATCTGATATTTTTCTCTTCACTCTTACTACCTACGTCAACATTACAAGGAAATATTCCAAGGCTGTTATCGAATCACATTTGTTTATAATAATAGTAACTTCGTTCTAGATGCAAAGGTCACTCCATACATTAAACGAAAAAATGAAAGTGAATGCATATAAAAACTGCTGTCACAACCAAACAGTGAACAAATAAACCCAAATTTGTAGACTTTAATAACATAAGTTCTTACTTAACTTTAATTCGTTTTAATTATGGAAAATTTAATTTAAAAATTTACTAATCGAATTGCTATTCGTTCGAAGGTGAAGGACAATCTAATAAATTTGCATTTATCTGCTGTAAACCAGATAATTAATATTTTTATTACTTCTTAAATATGCGTATTAATTGATAACATAATACAGTTTACATATATTGATTTTCTGTTCATTTTATTCTTAAACGTGTTTTCAAGCAGAATAAACAGACTTCAAAGCGTGGTAAGTGTATACTTTTNTAACAATGTTTTTGACATATTCAATTATGATTTGCTTCGAAATGATTTGATTATTAATTTATATTTGTTTTTCGTATCAGTTACTAGAAATGGATATCTGCAATCCCTAGTGATTTTCCTTGGCGAGTAATAAGGAAGGGGGAAAAAAATCCATAGAAATGTTGCTGTTAGGTTAGATGACTTACCATAAATTAGGCAACTTCGTATCGCAAATTTATCTTTGATCGAAAGGGAAATTTTGAACGTTTCACAATTTACCTTTTGACAAGTTTAGCTGCGATTTTCAGAGGATTTTGTGAATATGCGATAAATATAAGAAAGTATTTCTTCAGTTTTCGAGGAAGTTGAAAATATTTCGACAATTTTTCGTACGTGTAGCTGTTCCGCCACTCATTAAAGACTTTAAAAAAAATATTTTTTGGGCTGCAATTTGGAAGAATTGTAGACCTATAAATTCCCTGTCGTCTGTCCGTCTGTCTTTCGTTAATCTTGAGAACGGAATTAGATGAAAGACGAGACCAGATATGGAAACTTTAGGAGCAGGAGGTCCCAATTAATTATATAAGAACTTCAGATGTACATCGGAAGTCACATTATTTCAATTTAAAATTTTTCCCTGAAAGGTGTTAGATAAATGAGCGACACGACTCTATTGTTAGAGGAACAGTATGATGTACAGGGGAAGCCACTACTAATTTGAGATGGAGAGCATATGTTTTAAATTAAATAAATTAAAAATTGATTAAAAATTGTAGCATTATGACGATGTCACAATAAATAATTGCTCGTTAGGTTATAGTATTTTGCCTAAATTGGATTATATAAATTTATTACAGTATCGTCTAAAAGATGTTTTGATTGCCATAATGATAAATCAATGTAAATTATATTTTCGAATATATTCAGTAACACTATATCTTTAAAGTTTTATAATTATAATGATTATAGCCTATTTAATTTTTAATTAAATTTATATGAACATCTCAGTATGTTTAAATATTCATTTTACTATCAATGTACTGTACATTATAAAATATAAAATAATACACTTGCTAATTTTATTAGGTTGCAGTTTGAAAAACAGTATTTATAAAAACTGACCCTGTTGTTTGTCTGTTTGTCTATCTGTCCTTAATCTTCAGAAAGGTGTTAGATAGATGAAAGTCAAAACCAGATTTTAAAAGCTTAGGAACAGGAGGCCCGATTAATTTTACTACAAACGAAAGTTTCCCCTAAATAGAGCTATATAGATGACTGGCANTATCAATGTACTGTACATTATAAAATATAAAATAATACACTTGCTAATTTTATTAGGTTGCAGTTTGAAAAACAGTAGATATATAAATTCCCACTGTTGTTTGTCTGTTTGTCTATCTGTCCTTAATCTTCAGAAAGGTGTTAGATAGATGAAAGTCAAAACCAGATTTTAAAAGCTTAGGAACAGGAGGCCCGATTAATTTTACTACAAACGAAAGTTTCCCCTAAATAGAGCTATATAGATGACTGGCATGACTTTATTGTTACTAGGAAAAGTGTGATGTACAGGTACAGGACAAGATATTACTGAGACCGGGAGTATATATTTTAAATTAAATAAATGAAGAATGTGATTAAAAATTACAACCCTGCATTGTGACGATGTCACAATATTTTTGCTCGTTATTAAACGCTTTTATTTAATTTGCTTTGTATTATGTCCTCAAATCCTCCAAATGAAATTTCATCACTTCTACCTAAGATAGAAGGCCGAAACTTTCAGGACATACCTAAGTCCGATGACAATGCATTTTAATGTTTTAGGGGTAGTTCCACCCTATCATCCTCCCCACTCCGAAAACCGATAACGTAAAATTTAATCATGATGTGTATGTGTGTTTAAATGTGCTGTAGTGATATATACGGAGCGATGAGGACATCTGAATCTCGAAAAACACGACCAATAAAACCATCTAAAAAGTTTTTTAAATATATTAAAATAATTTTTTTAATTAGAAATTGATTAGAAGTCGAATCGGAAGTATTCTTCTATATAGTAATTTTATGATTTAATATGTACAGGTATACGAATAGGTAATTATTAAAATTTCGAAATTTTAACTGTTTACAGCCAGAAAGAGAGTCATGTGCATGTAAATCGTTACTGTAAACATCACTTGCAGCACTTGGTTTAACAAGTGCATACTTGGCGGCGAACCGCGCTTCTCGATATACTTCATTAGACTTCATTAGATATCGAATTCACTCTTTTAGATGGTACTTAAATGGAAAATTCAATTTGGATTATCTAAGTATTAAAAAGCTCAATATTTTTATTTATTCACTCCGAACATTGGAAAAAATAGCGTTTTTAAATTACCTAATATTTTCAATGGGAATTAAATTACAAAGCAATTTAATTAAAATAAAATAATTTTCTTAGTATTATTACCCGTTAGTGTACTCTAAATAGTCTGGAAATTATTTTGACTCGTTATGTACAAACTCGTAATGTGACCCGCAGGAAAAACTAATTGGATATCTAGTTTACAGAGGCAATGGGTTACATGGTATACAATATTCTTTAAGACCCTGTCATTATACTTAGGAATCTTTCAACATAATAATACATTTTATCCGGTCAAATAACATATTTTTAAAATAAAAAAANTTTTTTTTTTTTTTTTCTACTTTTAATTCTTGTTATGGCAAATTATAAAATTGCCTTTTTCAATGATGTAATGTATTGTTTATACTGGTAATTAAATGTTTTCTTTTCATCCATGCCTCACTACCCTCCTTTAAACAAATCGAATGACGATAACTGCTCTTATATACTGTTTAAATTGAATAGTGTCGTTATTTATAACAAATACAAATATAAATTATGAAATATTTATTGAATATAGTCTACTTTATTCATTTATAAGAGAATTTTATTTGTTTTTCCTACGGTGAATTATGTATAACTTACAATCTAATTTGTATAAAATTTAAAACATTTACATTAGATGCAACAACTTTTATGTATAACAATTACTAGTTGTATTTGGAGGAAGTAAATGTACTATTAAAACAAAATTTAATATATTTTATCATGTGAAAGGAATAACAAATAGGTTTAAATTTTCTTTCATTTTAAAATATTTTAAATACGAAATGTTATCTATACGGTTTGAGGAAATCTTAACATTTGAAATTTCGCATGTTTCATTCACGTCTCGATATTTTCATATTTTACTTTGAATTTCAAATCTTTTCGTGCAACTAAAATGGTAAAATAAGAAAGTTGTCATTATTCATGAGCAAATTTTATAGGGGAAAAAAATCAGCATTATAGAATTTGCTATCAAAATTGTATTTTCTGAGGAACGGAGAGAAGTCCTTACTTACGGCATACTGGATGGATATTTTGCATAAATATAACATAATTGTGACATTTTCTTTAATTTAAGTTAAAATTGATAGAATAAATTGAAATTTCGGCAATATAATTAGTTTTCTTAAGTAGAAAAGAAACTATAATCTAACATTATTTATTTAATTTAAAGCGAATTTCTTCTCGAAAGAAGGCTACTAACTGATTCTGCAGACAATTTAAACGAATTAACCTCTTATTTCCCGCAAGTACATTTCCTATTAATCACCTTAATTAAAGTATCACCACTTTGACCCACCCGACAAAGTGGTAGTCTACAAATGACGTCACGTTAAGGTAAGCGTCGAGGGAGACGACAAAGTAACATAACCGCATCCATAAAGGAATTAATTAATGTCTTCCATCGAATCATCGATACGTCGATAGATTGAAAAGAGTTTCTTTGGGAAGTTGCTCTTTCCGGATCAATAGAAGAAGCCTAAGAGATAAGTGGATAAATATCTCTCATAAATTTCTGTTTCAGGAAATGAAATTTGTAAGTTGGATTTATCAAAAAAAAATTATAGAAAATACATTCATCCAGAGTTACGTAGAAAATTTAAAAAAAAAAAAAACGGAGAAATTCGTGTCGGTTTACATTTTATGGAGACGTTTTTGGTTATAGAAAGAAACATTAGCTTTATTGAAATATCATGCTAATATTGTTAACTTAATGGAGTACGAAACCGAGACTGCTTTTCGATTAAATTCTGTCACTAAGTTTGACTTCGAGCGTTGTCGTAAACAGACTTAAATCCGATTAAAAGACTAATCCGATTTACTTGGATTTTCTTCTAATCTTGAATTTCAACTCTCTTCATGGTTCCTGATCTACAGGCGATACCTAAGTGTTCAGATTATCTTTGGCCTCATTTTCTTTTCTTTTTTTTTCTACTTTTAATTCTTGTTATGGCAAATTATAAAATTGCCTTTTTCAATGATGTAATGTATTGTTTATACTGGTAATTAAATGTTTTCTTTTCATCCATGCCTCACTACCCTCCTTTAAACAAATCGAATGACGATAACTGTTGTTTATTTAAAAAAAAAGAGAGAGATAATAATCGAATAATCGATGCCTATTATTCCTTCTTATTATTAAGCAAATACCAAAAGTAATGAAATGTTATTGCAAAGAACATTTCTGGGAATCCGGGACGTTCATGCGAATCGATTTGATTGATACTGTCACAGCTGCAGGTAATGCCAGAATGTTTCTGTGGTCATATGACAAAAGCTGACAAGTCAATCGAACACTCAGTCTGACGACTTAATTTCTATTGGAAATTTGAAAGTTGTTGATTTGTCATAGATTTCTCTAGAAATATTGTCATGATTTATAACTCGAGAATAAATCACGGCCGTGCGAAATAACCGTAACATTTCTACTGAATTATATTGATTTTGGTGAATGCTCGTTTATTGCCGAATTGTGGATTTATGAAAAACTAAAGGAAAAGAAAAAAGTATTTTTAAAAACTGACCTCAATGAAAATTTAAATATTTTTATAATTAATTATAACAGAAGCGGCAGTTTTATTATTTAATTACTGAGACCGGGAGTATATATTTTAAATTAAATAAATGAAGAATGTGATTAAAAATTACAACCCTGCATTGTGACGATGTCACAATATTTTTGCTCGTTATTAAACGCTTTTATTTAATTTGCTTTGTATTATGTCCTCAAATCCTCCAAATGAAATTTCATCACTTCTACCTAAGATAGAAGGCCGAAACTTTCAGGACATACCTAAGTCCGATGACAATGCATTTTAATGTTTTAGGGGTAGTTCCACCCTATCATCCTCCCCACTCCGAAAACCGATAACGTAAAATTTAATCATGATGTGTATGTGTGTTTAAATGTGCTGTAGTGATATATACGGAGCGATGAGGACATCTGAATCTCGAAAAACACGACCAATAAAACCATCTAAAAAGTTTTTTAAATATATTAAAATAATTTTTTTAATTAGAAATTGATTAGAAGTCGAATCGGAAGTATTCTTCTATATAGTAATTTTATGATTTAATATGTACAGGTATACGAATAGGTAATTATTAAAATTTCGAAATTTTAACTGTTTACAGCCAGAAAGAGAGTCATGTGCATGTAAATCGTTACTGTAAACATCACTTGCAGCACTTGGTTTAACAAGTGCATACTTGGCGGCGAACCGCGCTTCTCGATATACTTCANTTGTGAAATTACAGGAATAATATATTTAAGATAATAAAATGTAAACATAAATAATGGTCTGTTATGATTCAGATTCATGTTGCTGGTACAGTAATGACCATCGTTGTGACTTGTTTGTCTAGAATAACAGTAAGAATACAACAGTTGCTGTCTGTGAATTGCACTCGACACTCAAAATAATATAAGTATACATTAAAACACTTCTCAAATCACTCACCAAACGCATTTCTGACCGCAATAATTATGTATATAATAGATGGAGTCGAATTTAATTTTGAAGCTCTTTTATTTAATGGAGAGCAATTTGGAATTTATAACAACATAATTCTAGTAAAATCTAAGAGTTTGCTTCGAATTTTAGAATTAATTTTAAGTCAAAAGTATCCTCTTTTCTTCTTAGACTTGCGGAACAATAATACAATAAATTAACTTATTTTAAAATTGTTCGATACACGTAGAGAAAATAGGATATTCTGACAAAAATCCATATAAATCCCCTAAGAGAAAATTTTTTCGACTATAGAAATCGACCGCAGCTTTTCTTACAGATATTGGTAGCAATAAATAATAAGTATTTATCACGTGGAATCGTTGGTCCTCATCACACGCTACTTTGAAATATTTCGTTAGGCAATATGGGATATAGATATGTCAAATAGTATCTTGTAACGCTAGGTAATAAATTTTCAAGTGATCTCTTCAGGTAGATTACAATTCATTTCTGATTTTATGAAGCGATTTCATTTTTCTTTAACAACAAATGGGTTAGTCAGATAATTTTTATAGTCGATTTAATAAACAAAAATAAAAATAAATCAGCGTTAAATCTTAAAGGCATTAAAAACCAGTAAGAAATTAATTTTATTTTGTGTAGAATTTAAATAATAATACGGGAAATATGCTTAGAAATTAACTTAAAATTAAAAATAAAAACGATACGACCAATTATGCCTTAATTTACTTAAAATTATATGTTTTATTTTAATATAAGTAATCCACATTTTTCTTTACAATTAAATTAGAAAAACTTGATAATTTTAAAATAAAGTTTATTTGTTTTTAATTAAAATATATTAAATTGAATTAAAAATATTATATTTAAAACATGCATTTTATCCTTTTAAATCGTTTTAAAATTGAAATGTTTTAATAGTTATTTTGTATCTGAAAATGCCAGTCATTCGGGGTTTTGCTCTGTTTGAAATCGTGAACTGTCCCAAAAATCCCTTTTGTATCCATGGGCCTCAGTGTACTATTACAATGTATTTTGGTGGATGGGAAAGCAATTCGAAAAATTGAATGGTGATACACTAGATTGAATATTTCTGGAAGACTTCTGTTCCTGTTGCTTTCGGCTAAATAATTTATAATAAAATTTCGATTTTTTTTTTGATAAATATGAAATATCAAATATTTTTCTTTATTTCAAAATTTTAAATTTTACGCTTTAAACAAAAAAATTTTGATTTAAATTAAAAGATGTTCTTGAAAATTCAATGAATATTTAATTACATAATTTAATTATTGTATAGCATTATATAATAAAGAAGCGTTGTAGCGTGCAAAATTCTAAATAAATAAATAAATTTTCTTATAACAATTTTAAATAGAAGAGAGAAGAAATTGTTTATTCATTTCGATGTTTGGAAATATTTATAAATGGTTAAATCAATTACGCTCTACGCTATTGAAATCATTTAAATTTGACTTTTTCTTAATAAAGAAATTAAAATAATTTGTAAAAGAAAATATTATACAGTATTTTAGAATGATTGATACTAGTAATCGAGTGAAAAAGAATAAATTACCTATCAGAAAATCATGTGGTGGAAACAGTTGGATGTTGATAAATGTGCAAAGCAACAACTAGAACGAAGCAAATACATAATCCATAGTACAGGCTTTTATAAGAAAACAAATCATGCTTACAACTTAAATGAAGACGTTCATTTTTAATGGTTATCACAATTTTATTGTCTGATATTTGTTTTCTGATCCATTAACAAACTCGTTGAAATTTTCAATGGTAATCGCCGCATCTTTTCCTTTTAAAATCAAATAACACTAAAAGTTACTTCATTTTTAAATAAATAAAAAAATATATATCTTAAATTTCTCTATTTAAATGAATTAATAAACTAATTTAAAGCTTTTTTTAATAAGATTTAAATGAAACTTTTGGCTTTTATCTTTAATTTTAATCTTATAAGAAAATTTAAATCATGTATTTTATATTTCTCTGCGGAATTAAAAAAAAGTATGTCCGTGTAACAGTTCAATAGTTCATGTAATGAATTTTTTGAATTAAATTCACTTATTAACTTTACTTTAGTGTAATAAGTTGCGGATAAAGCTTAGATTTAGGTTATTTCATTCCCAATTCGTATGCATTCTTTTCCAATCGAAAATATAATACTATTTTTATACCATTGTCAAAACATTGTTTCATTGCATTCCGGCAGATGATATTTTTCAATAGTCGACCGATAGTTGGATGAATTGGCCCAGAAAAATTCGGAATCGATTTCGTTGATCCTCATTTTACCTGTAAAACTTGATGGGGAATCGAATGGCATAAATCGTCGTTTATTTAAAATCATGGAAAATACAAAAGAACAGTATTATATTTTTTGTAATTGGAGATCTCAAAAGCTGCAATATAAAAGAATTTCTTAAATATTATATTTATTTATAACGATTAAATGGAATACACGGAAGAAAATGAAAGAGTCTATTGGAATGAAATTTGAAATATTGAAGATATTTTGAATTTTCAATTAAACTTTAAAGCCAATAACAAGTTTTTGTAAATTATTAAATTTATGGACGTAAAGAAAGAATCCAGATGCAGAGTATTTCAACCGATTCTGAAGATTACAAAGTAGTTGCTGGAGAAACATTTTTAGAAACAGAAATGGCATTTTACAAAGAACGTAAACAGATTTATTTATAAATAAATTTAATTTTATTTTTTTATATATATTTTTTGAATGTGAAATGATTTCTTTTGCGTATTGCTGAATATTTTCTAACGTAGTCGAATTTCATTCAGGCTTTAAAAAATAACATAAACTCTGTACGGTACAGGAATAAAACAAAGAAAATGCCGAGATTTCGTGTCAGTTAGCCAAATATATTCAAATTTCTTATTTGTAAAATATAAATTGAAACGATTAATTAATATTTACCATTAAAATTTTACTTTTAATGCATTTATTTAAAAAATATTTTGTCGTTAAGAAATGTATTTGTTCGTGTAAAATGAATAATTGATTAAGTTGTAATTTGCATACTTGATTAAGTTATTTCTTAAATTAATAATTAATTAAATTGGAAAATTATCAATGTATTAAGTAAAAGTTTTAAACAATATTTTATATAATATAACTCAATCAATTTTTTTTTTGTTTTTGCTATTATTCCTAATATCGACGTTACATATTTTAGTTAGCAAACAATGTAATAAAATTGCTGAAGAAACTTTTATCTGGTGAAATAGTTTTTTGGTTTTATTATCTGTTTATTGATTTGAAGATAAACGAAAGAGGTGGATAATTTCTCCGAGTGATGGAGGATCTAAATACTTTATATTATAGCATTGAATTTGGGTGGTGTCTAAAAGAAACTTTTCTGGTATTTATCGATTTTAAAGGGAGGAAAAAAAAAGATATAAAGAAAAATGTGTTTTAATTTCAGAACTTGCTCATTGTAAAGTGATAATACTTTTATAATTTTAATTTATAATAATATTAATTAGTAAATTAAAGCAATATTTTAGAAAGTGTGTATGTTCTAATGTTTACTGCTAAATTAAAGCAGTAGGTAGGCCTGTATAAACAAATTGAGACAATGATTGTTTTACTTAAAATAATACTTTTAATAGGCTTTCATCGAAGTCAAATTAAGTAATTAATTAGATTTACGAGGTTTCGTAAATTTTCGAAAACATTTAACTCGTAATACACGACTAAACAAATTTTATCTGATCAAAAGACAAAATGAAGAGTAATATTGTATATCATTCATCAGACGTCATTTAAAAATTCCTTTCAAAATTAAAGTCGAGCATGCCATTATTAAATGGGAGAATTCCTATCATTCCTATTTGATTTTATTATTCGCCAATTACTTTACGAATACAAGAATAGAAAGATCTATTTTCTCTTGGCATATTCTGATCCGCGGATCAGTAATCTTCTAATTGCATTTTCCAACAATAATGGCATATTTTTCGACGTCTCACGTTTCATAAAAGTTTTATTTAAAACCCGCTGTTCGATAACAATCAAATTATAAAATATAACATAAAAAAGAGGCATATAAATTTAAAATTTATAAGATTTTTGTAGATGTCAAAAAAGTTATTTTCGCGATATAATTCATTCGCTTATCAAACGTTACCAATTTAAAAGCTCCGGATAGTAAAGCATTTGAAAAAAAAAAGGCAAACAAAATATTATTTTGAGTTATTTTTAAAAGAAATAAAGAACATATTGTAAAAATAATTTATATCGCAATGAATTTCGAATAAATACTGTGGTATAAATGTATTGATAGAAAATTTCGCAATATCGTGCTTATTGGAGTGAGGAACGTTCAGGCGAATTCTTTTGTGCAAAATAAAATCCAAGAATATGAGCAAACGAAGGGAGAAAGTACCAAAATTACCGTCTGTCGATAAGAGAAAAGCGGATCGAGCAAATGAAATTTGACGAAAACGGATCAGAAACAAAAAAAAAAACATATTTAAAAAATGATAATTGCATCTTCCGAGTGGAAAAAAATGACCTTAGATCGTCATCCGGAATACGTATTTGAAGAGTTTCTACGCGGAAAACGATTTTTCACGAGTCTTAATAATTCGAAAAACGCAAAAAGTTCTTTCATTTGAATAAAATCCAGCAATCCGTATAAAAAATCGAAAATGATCAATGGTCCACTCGTCGAGTCTCGGAGGATCGACGGAAATTTATTCTTCACGCGCGAGATATTTTGTAAGAGAATTTCGAGGAATTATCGAATCTGAGGATGTACTTATTTTCCGGAGAAGGATTCACGTATCGTGCCGAAAAGACAAAAGTTTCCAAAGTAGGTAAAAAGGCGATGTTTTTATGTGCACTAATTTCCCTAGAGGACCAGACACAGATTGATCCCCGAGACAAAATTACCAGAAAATGTCTCGTATTCTTTCTGTTATTCGTTTCCTTTGCTCTTTCCGCTTTTCCCCAGAGATCGACCTACCCCCGTTAATCACAAGGTGAGGGGATGAAAACAGGACATTAGCTTCGTTTCTGTTTGTCCTGTACATTCGCCATATAATTATAAAAAAGTTCTTCCATTCCACTTTCATTACAGACATTCATTTCATTTTCCATCTCGAATATGCTGGCTTTTTAATGCAGAATAAACGAACAAAAGTTTTGATTATTTAATTGCAAAAATTGTATTTCTGCTAAACGTATGCCTATTTATATTTGATTGTTCTTTGTAAATCGGTATCTTTGCTTCGGCGAATACAAAAAAATCATTGTAAAAAACGCCGATTTCTCACGTTTTCTTATATTTACTTTCTTATAATACGTTATTTTCTTCCTTCTGTAGTATTTTCATTAATACGATATAGAGTCGAATAAATCGATTGTTTAATTCATCAGAGGATTGTTTTTTTCTGTAAACAATTACTTCTGTATTGAGTTTATATGTTATTCCTCAAAAATTCGATCAATAATTCTATTATCGTTTCTCTAATTACAGGGAAATATTTACTTTCTAAACAATTTTATATATTTTAAAAAATTGTTTGTGTGTCAAAGAGAATTTATCTTTACTTTTGTACTTATAGTTGGATTATTTTTTCACGTCGCTAATTTAGGGGGAATTCTTCGTGACAAATTTATACAAATTAGTTATTTTTATATTTTTTTTTAAAATGCGAGGCGCTGGGAGATTGGAGTTATAACAATTAAATAGCTTTTGTTCCGCCAGAGACTGGATTCATCATTGGATATTGTGAATAACGCCTGTAATTATGCAGTCGAAACGAGTTTTAATTTTTGCTTTTGCTAGACGAACCGAACTTTTTATTTAATTGTAAGTCTTTATGAAGTGACAACGAGGGTCGTTAGCATCGAATGAGTGTTGTTACAACGATGACATATCCACTACTCTGCTTCTACTGGTGTCATACGGCATAGATTTCGCTAGTCAATAGCAAACATCATCAGGCGAGATAATTACCTATTGATTACAGCAGTTCAGTGGATGGCATTCCGGTGTCGTTACGGGAGTTGTTTATTGGGACTGCAATGGTTGGATTCGTGCGGTCAATTTGGCGGAATGAGTTAAAGTTGGTCTGGATCCAACTTCGCATGGCTGCGCCTGCAACAAATTCCTAAATTTTGGTTAAGAAAGAACGAGTTAATTATGTTTAGGATTGGGATAAGGTTGTTGAATCGCTTCGTGTCACTTAAATAGACTTCATCATTCTTGTTAGTCGCGCATGGACTAACTCGAGTTGCGTGACACAAGAGAACTCACGAAAGCACACCGACATTTTCAGCGATTCGACTTATCTTTTAAGATATTGATGAATTCTCTGAAATGTCTGAAAGAAATGCTCAGAGTTCTGTGTTCGATTCGATACTCACAATCTTTTCAGGGTTTCTGGGCGTTGTCCTATATAGTCCAATGTCCGTGCCACCTGCTTCTATTCAAAACCTCGACACATCTGTACCGTTTGAGTTTTTTTTTGACAAATTTTTGTCAAAATATTGTCGAAATTTCGCACTTCCTGCAAAAAGTTCTTTTGTGAGTCCAGTGTTTGCTCCCGGTATAGAAGTGAAAGTTTAAAACTGAAAAAAAAGAGAAGTTTACCGAAATAAAAACAGCTCACGATATTTTTGAATAGAATTGAAATATCTATTTAACAGCAGAGCTCCATTATTCTTTTAACTGAGATATCGATTTCCAATTAAAAACTCGATAGCCATACGTTATTTTGACCTTTGATTACGTTCTGACTAATAATTAATTAACAATCTCGCTCCGCATCTCTTGGAAAGATTATAGCAACTGCTGTGATATTAATAATTGCGAGTTTCTTGACTAGAAGCTTCTCAATAAGTGTAAGAATGTAGAAAATAAGAGTTTTATTATGTTTAAATTTTAAAATATCTTAATTTATTAGTCAAGCTACATGAAATAGCAAGCATTAACTATTTAATAAATTTAAATTAGGACTAAAGTTTCTTTTAGATTGCAGATATTTTGAAAACACGAATTCCTCATTGATGCCATGGCTTTCTCTGTATTGAGTGTCTATGATGGTGTATAATCGCTATTCGAAGCAGATTAAATGGAAATGATCAGATCCTTGGTTAGGCTGTTTACTGTCTGACGAAATATGCAAATGATTTACATAATAAAAGAACGACAGTAGAAAGACGAATAATGTTTAAACGTAATTGAAAAGGTCGACGGGCCATATGTCATCCGGAAAAGCAAACATGATTGCTGCTTCTGAGAAACAGATTTTCTACTTTAAGTCTATGCAAAAGTTCTATTAGAAGATTTTGAAAATAATTCGAAATTCGAATCGCGAGAATTACAGGAATTTCGTATTCAGCTCTATGTTTAGAAGACAGAATGATAGTTTCGTTTCAGGAAGTGTTTCGGATTTCTTATTTCCTTCCTAAGTGTAACCATGGTAACAAAGGAAAGAAAGTCGACCTTATTTCTTCTTCAGATCTATCTGCTCGGAACAAAGTCGAAGTTTCCTCGGCAAATCCTTCTGCTGTGGGAACCGACATGATATTTGGTTACATCCATCATCCTCTTCGTACAAACAGTAGTCTTCTTCTTTTTTTTTGAAACCGGAATTCCGGAGGGTGGAACGTGGAAAAGACTTTCGACTTCCGACTGCTACAACTTCCTTCCTCTACACTATTTTTCCCCCCTTATCCGAGTCACAATTTTTCTGCTCTATTGAGTTTTTCTCGAAATGATAAAACTTTTCAGAGATCAGTGGACCACTTTATCTTGGAAAAACTATATTCAAAAGAATCAATCTCGGGAATAATTCATAAATAACAATTTTATGTCGTTTATACAGATTATAAGGGTCGAGGAAATCCGAATTCATATTAATGGCAACTAGTCTTTAAAACTTATCAGTTTGGACTTTACGGTCTTTCTTGTTCGAGCGGTTAAAATAAAAAATGCAAGCTTGACTTCATACACGTCAAAGTTAACGATGCGTCCGAGATTTGCAATCCTCTCGAGTATGAAATTGGGCGGAGTTTCTCCTTGTAAATTCTAATTGACTGTTAATTTCATCTTATTATTAATCGCGGCCATTATTGATAATTTAAAGCATTTGTTTTGGATTTTAAACATTCTTTCAAAGAAATAACCATTTCATTTTTATTATCTCGCTCGTTTCTGTTTATATTTTTCGATTATAGAGTTAGAATGAAATAAAGATTCGGAATTCGAGATGATTTAAAATTTAAATTAAAATATTGCCATAGCTTTCTGCAGTCAGTTTGAGAAGAATTTTATAAATTTCTTCCTGACATTTTATCATTTAAATAACTTTTCTGTTAGATTACAAATAATAACTTGCAAAATTCAAATTTTCTTTTTATTTTCTTGTCTAAAAAACATACAATTTGTTACGAGTAATCAATTCGATTTCGGAAAATTATCCAATAAGATTGGTAATTTTTGTTTTTTCTAAATTGTAAAAAAACATTCTCGGTTTTGTTTAAATAACTCGGTTTTTATTGTAAAATTTTATAAAAATTAAGTATTATGTTTAAAATATAAATTGCACAGCTTTTAAAAACAGCGTAATTAATAGAAATAAATTTAATATAAAATGTTTAAGAGTTATTAATTTTGATTTTTATTTAAAATCAAATAGAAGTTCAATCATATAAAAATATAATTATATACGCCTATAGTTTGTGTATATATATTCGCTCACCGATAGTCGAGTGGATAAAAACCATTGAACAAAGATACGTCGTGGGTTCTTACCCGACTTACGGATGGCCACGTGAATCTTTCTGGTTTTCTTCACGTGTCTAACACCTAAATAGAGGCCAGTTTCCTATAGAAAGTCCTCCAGGGAAGCCCTCCCTTGGCAGATCGCTCAAGTGTTGCGTTGCCCTATTCCACAGTCTAATCATCTTCTATATTAATTTCACATGGAACAAACTTGAAATTCACTTAAGTTAATAAGAGACAAAAATATAAATCTAAAATAAAATTATTTTTAAAATATTTAACAAATAATGTTATACTCGTTCTAATCCAACTTCGAGAGATTTATTACCGCAAAATAAACCAAATAAGAATTAAATACTAAACATTTATTTTTACGTTTTTATCCATATGCATTTCGCCTTTCACTGGCCTAATCAATGAATACAACCATCTATTGACAGAAGTTCTTTTATAATGTACTATATTGTTTCAGCATTCATCTACAGAGACACAGCTATTTAAATTTACTACCTTTGCATAACATTGTATACAATAATGTTCAATGATGCNTTTAAAAAAATAAACAAATAGAAACTATAGTAAAAAGTAGAGAAACTTTTATTTTTCTTTAAAGATTTTCAAATCATTTCACGTATTTTTACTACGCTTCAAATGTTTAGATATCTCTTTATGTTTCCAGGATTTCACTGTAGTTTCTCGCATCAGCAGGAATGATTGATTCCGTAAGTGATTCTTAAGAGATTCAGAGAATAGTTTGAATCTTTAGTTTGAGTGAATCACATTTGAAATGTAAGAGGAATAAAAGAGCATTTCCCGTTATTCGTTCAATGTATCTTATTGTTAAAAAAACAAATTCTTATTTATTCTACGCCAGGGGAGCCCGTACATTGGGACACTTAGAGCACGTGGTCCTCTTTCATCAGGGTTGCTCTTTCCCTAATCCCCATGGGGGTCTCAAATTCTATTGTCAACAAACAACAGAAAATGCATGACTTCTAGCATATTCTGCAAATATTAAAGAAACTAATGAACGCTATTTTTCCATTGTTCCATGCGTGGGTGTCCGCAGAAAATTATAATTACATCAAAACAAATAATTATATCAATACATTTTATTTAATTATTAAACTTTTCGGGTTTTTTAAAACTAATTTATAGAATACATTATTACATCTATACATAAAGATAGACAAAGCGTGTCATAGTGAGAATGTACTGTACAGTACAGTACATATCTGAATTTGTTTTACGATTATAATTTGTGGAATTCTTTATTCAACTCAGGGGAGGAGGATAAGTGCTCCATTTTTCCCCTCTGAGGACAAAATCGGGCACTTACCTTATGGTCCTGTGCATCATTTTAATGTAATAATTCCGTCGTATGTTGATCAAAAACCAACATTCCTTGTTTTCGAGGCCAAATTAGCCTCGAGTGCAAGCACTGATCGGATATTGAATCATAGTTTGAAGCTTGAATAATGTAAGATGCCTTTTTTTATAGCTTGTGCCTTCCTTTTTTATAGTCTGCGGGCGCCGCTGTTCTGTATTCATATTGAAAAGAATAAATTCTACACAATGTATCTTATGTTTTACTTTAATGTTTTACAAGTATATACGTATATATTTTTTCACTGTATTCAATATTTTCAGCATAGTTAATAGACATATCAAAATCTGTAGGTTATTAATCTATACTATTGATATAAGTCCTACCTTTATAGAGCACTCTCATAGAACGCTAATGAATACACGTGAACGAATCTTCCTCGTAGATATTACATAGTTCGTTCCCTTCAGGTTATTAAATATGGCATTACAAATATATTGTTATGATCAAATCATAAGACTTTCAAACTCTTAAATTCCAAACTTTTATGTTAACCTTATAGATTTAAATAATTTTTATTGTACAAAATCTTACGGTTTTAGCGCAATATTCGATTTAGTGCACATTTCAGAAGCGAACAAATGGTGACACTATACCGAGATTCGACTGTACAGTACTTGTAATCACAAAATAATTCAATATATTTTCAGAATAAAAATCGTTTGACTTTTAATTGAAACCTCTAAAACATCATTAAATCACATTGTCATATGTTCTCAAAGTTTCGATTTTCTATCTTAATTAGAAATGGATAAAATTTGAATTACAAGATTTGACAGTAAGATACAAAACAAGTTAAATAAAAACGTTTAATAATAAAAATTAATATCTTATATTTTACTTTTGCTTCTTTTTTTCTATATGTTTACATTTAAAGTTTATTGGAAGAAGGTACTATTGTGATGATAACTTTAAAGATAAAGGCATTTTCTTTCAAATTATCGAGTATGTGAATCCTTTATAAGAACATTTTAAAATTTAAGCTGCTAGCTCTTATAAAGGATTTATTTCTTTTTTACTGAAACTAATGACGATTCAATAAGCTAGTCGTGTTAGAATTTTGCATTGTATTGAAACTACGAATAAAAAAGTCTCTTACCAACCAATAGTTAGCGCTTATCGCGTTGGATTCGATCGAAAAGAAAGAATGGAAATCGAGTTAAATCGATGCTGAATCTTCTTGGTAATCTTCCTCTTGTGATATTATATCGCTACTATGGCTTGCTATTAGCTACTAATACAGCTATTGTAATTATATACATAAGCTTTTACTTAAATTCTTAAAATATATGTGAACTATCAATTACAAAATCCTATTATCTAGAAGGGAGCTTCATTTCAATGAATTTGATATATAATCCTACCGTAGACAACATTAATGTTCTTCTTCTTCTTCTTAATCAATTCGTTATATCATTTCATATGAATTTTAATTTACGAAAATAATACAACTGTTATTAAATCATTTGATTTTTATTCATAATAAATGATGCTAAATCGTGTAAAAATATGTTTTAATTAATTAATAATTAACTAGCTTTAATTAATTAAAATATCAGCAATATAATGAACTTAATTACTTTATTATCTGACTAAATTTAAAAATTTTAATGTAAAGTATGATTAAGATTTTTGGATTTCATTAGAACTCAATTTGATCCGAAATATTTAAAGCTTCAGATTATATCTCAGATATTAATTTTCAATTAGACTATCGCACAATCAGTCGGATAATGTCGATCTACTGATAAAATAATCTGGTAAATTGTTACATTTCTAATCGGAATTGATACAATTAATACGGTTATGAATTTTGAACACGCTTCCCATTAAATGTTAATTGAAAGAACTTATAAAATTTGCACTTAACCGTAAAACTAGAAGAATTTCTTAGATTCAATTCTTGAAATTCAGAAATTATCTATGAAGTCGGTATTCTTGGATTTTATAATTACTCATAAAATATTTCGAATCTTACGAATCGTTACTAAGATATGTAAATTCTTGAAAGTAAATATTATTTTAATATTCTATTAATTAAATGTAACGATTTTAAAATTTTTAGTCTATTGTGTTAGTATCTAGAATCTTTCAGAACAAGGCCCGTATTCTTTAAAATTACCTTGTATTGTTAAGAACAAAGAGAATAAACCAGTGTAATGCTCTAACTTTGATAGGGGTAGACGAATTAAGTTTCGAACGTGTTTCCAGAAGAAATAAATAAATAAATAAAACAAATTATAAAGAAAAGATTGGAAAAATGTTCGTATTACACGTTTAAAATAATATTTTATATTGTAAGATAATTAATGTTGTATTTCTAAAGTTTTTCTTTCTTGAAGACTAGATATTTGTTATATTTCATGTAATAATCATGTCGATATCGCTTGCATCCGTGTTATTGATATAGCAATCATATTCATTGTCCATTTGCCGTCTTCTTACATTATCTTGTAGTCGTTTCTGTATCCTACAAAGTTGTGAAATAACAAAATGAACAATTTAAATGTAAAGAAAAACAGATAATCAAGCAATTATTATATTTATTGTACATAAAATTAATTTTATATTTACTTTTTTTTAAACAAGTATGTATTTATGTAATAAAATTGATTCGGTAGAGACCTACAACAAGAAAAATATAAAATAAAATGACTAAAAGTTGTCCTTATTTCGAATGAAGATTGTTAATTTTCCTGAATAATTCTTCTTACATTGACGAAACATTACAAAAGACGATATATTTTCTGTGACATGAAATACATTATTGTATTGTTTCGTCATAGTGATTAATCTTTAATAGATGGATTAATAATGTGATGAATAGGAATTCTTAAGTCTATTATGGATATTTCCAGAAAAATGTTACGAAAATTTACTATTTGTTAAAAATATAACAGATGCTATTTGAAGATATTCCAAGTACCTCGACTATAAATAAAGTTTTCAAAAAATAAATAAATCCGTTTTAAACTTTACGGTTTGTTTCCGTATTAGCTGTTTATTTTGGCTATTCTACAACTGTTTTATAAGATTTGAAAGATTAATTACCATCCTGTATAGATTATTTATATAAATTTATATTTTGATAAGATGCTCGAATAAAAATTTTCAGAATTCTTATCGACGTAATGATACAGATTTAAAGAACTTAGGCCTACATTCATGCATTTTAAATACATTTTAATTTTTAATAAGTTGTCGTATTTAATTTTAAATAATTAAAAGTAATTTCTATAAAATTATTTCTAATTTAATTTTTAAAATTTTGTTTAAATAAATAAAAAGACTCTTGGGAAAAGAGTATTCAATGAGATGTAAAATTATATTTATTTTTAAGCTTTAATTAGATTTTTGTTTAAGTATTTATGATGAAGAATTACTCGTAAAGACTACTTATTAAAATAATTAAATTAAAATCGACTTTTAAATAACCGTTTCTGTCTCCCGGAAAACTTAAAATAAATTTTTGAAATATAACTCTATTATCGGCATCTTCATAAAGTAAATTATGATTTTCAGCTGTGGAAAGTCTGTGTAAATTAACAGTAATTTACAATTCTCCCAACGTTTTATTTTCGAGAATATCATCGACCGAACTTGTCAGTCTGGTGATTTTCGATCGTTTTTCGATACAAAAAGAAACGAAAAAAAAAAAAAATCGAAATGGACATACAGGAAGAAAATCTGTAGTGACGATTGCCTATAATTTCTTAAAATCCCTCCAGAGAAATTTCACTTAAAGACAGATTGGGCTCGGTGAGAAGCAAGCATTATGAGGTAACCAGCTTTATTTCAAGGGAACTGACGGTATAAAGTAGTGTGTTGGCACTCACTAATACTTTCTACGGTGTCATCTTGCCGTTATGACGACGACAAGAAACCATAAACAGACACGGTTGGACGGCTAAACAGATAAACGATGCGGCAGTTCTTGCACATGGCGAGATATATTCAATGACAACCAACAAGATATCCAGAATGGCTACTTCCGCACCCAGATAGGTCAGATGACATGGGTCAATGTCCTAATTCGGACACTTTTATCAGCAACTTTCTGTCAATGGCTTTTTCCCCTTTCCCAGTTTGTTTGACCGCTTCGATAAACCTTTATGTGGTTCAATGTCACGGCCTATCTCTTCGATAAAAACTTATTTTTCGAATTTTACGAAATGTATCGATTAAGTTTCGAGTACGCGAATTAAATACTTGGGGAATAAAACTGTAATTTCGGTATTAAGTAGACAATTTAAATTATTAGCATTAAATATGATAAGTCAATTGCATTTTCATCATTATGTAGTCGGTCCGAGTTTAAACAAGGATCGATGTCTCTCTTATCGATTTTGCTATCAAGGCGTGAATTGTTGTAAAACCAAGGAAACGAAAATTTGTTTACCTGTTAACAGAAACTTTTCCCCCGAGTGCTTTTGGATTGAACAAAAGGCTTATTAATTAACACGTGTCACGTTTGAACGTGTTCCGTTATATTCGTCGACAGAATTCCGCAGAAAACCGGAAAAGTCATTTCCTCTTTCAGCGCAGAATTGATTCCGCAGAGTACAGTCGACGTTGCTTAAATCCGGAAATGGAATTTATTTCTGGTAGAAGGTCGGCATCGAAGAACACACAAAATCGTCTTATTAACCTGAACTTTTTCTTATTCCCGTTGTGTAAACTCCTAATTTTTCTTAAATCCGTTTATTTGAGTCGTAAAGCGAGTCAACCTGGAATTTCTCATATTTCACTCATGTCGTATTTTTTCCTGCATATGGAAGTAACAAGTAGCAGAAATTATGTCACGCGTGTTTACCATTTAAAACGTGTTTTAGCATAATTTACACATTCAGAGCGCGCAGTTTAACGCGTCGATATTCAAAATGAGTTTGTTTAGGAAAGTCGAGTTTCTGTTTAGCGCGAATTAATTACCTATATAGGAAGGCTGGTGTAATATCAAAGCGAAATTCGGATTTAAATGGATTACACGAGAGTTGGAACAATCGAGGTGTATCTGGATTGGATAAAGGGATTATTGGAGCAACATCCTTCGATATATGAGATTGGTAATAAGATGCGTTAATTCTTAGCAAGAATATGGTATTTTTGTTAAATAGCCGAGTTAGATAAATCACAAGAATCTTTTGTTATTCCTCCTCGGAGCAAACACGCATCTAGGCTCTCAGCGCTGAGATAGTCGTGCATTGATTCTTTTTACTTCTACCGCTTGACAGGTCGATAAGTGGATCGCTGATATAACTATCAAAAACGTTGTTGAAAAAATTTATCGCGTTTTCTCTCCGAATAAGATGGCCATTTGTAGAATAACTCATTGACGCTAATTTTAATCCTGCAGGGGATTTTCGACTGGAAAGAGGATTAATTCCATTGGACAATTTTGTCTAATTAGCAGCTTGGGTGTTAAAAGAATTCAATCAGCTATAGACGTGAGTCGTATTTCGTATTTAAGCCCTATTCTGGCATAAGGCTTTAATTAGCCTCTTCACTATGTGTTCAAACTCCGTGTCTAATGCATAGTCGTTTTGCGTGCGTTGAATACTAAGTAATTTAACTCCTTCTTTGTATTTTTCTTAGAATGAAAGATTTTTTTCAAAATATTACTCCATTTTATTGCGGCAACTTTTATACGTATCGACATTTTCATAACTGAAATCGGAGGTTGCTGTCTCAATAATCGAAAATCCGTTAACGCGAGAAATCGGGAGATGCAGTTACTAGAATTTTGTTTATAAAGTAATGGGCACAGCTTGAATTAATACCGTGTGTTCCTCTTTTTCTGCATCCGAAGAAGGAAAATTTTTCTAGGAAATAGCAATAAACGGTAAGAAGAGAAGGTCGACGTTCGATTCTCTTACAAAACTCGGATTGAAAGTTCCATTTCCAATTTTTCATCTCCTGACTTCTCCATTTCTAAAGTTTAAAAAATTTTTAACCTTGTAGCGAATATTTTTTTAAAGATTGACTTTCGAGCGCAGTAGTTAAAAGTATAAACCGCTTTGTTTCGTTCTAAGAAGAAACATTGCCGAATTTTTTCCCTTCTTAAGTATGTTTTTCCTATTCTATCCAAATGGCTGTGTTTTTCTTCTTGCAAAATTAAATTCTGTTATAACCAGAGACTAGGCTCTATAGAACTAGAGTTTATACTCAAGTGGAAGTATATTTCCTATTTATTATTCGTTAGCAGACTTTTAAGAAGTAATTATAGGAAAACTTTGTGGCGAATTGTCGTTTCCATTCATTCGATTGGAGTTTTACCGTCCGCATCCATTTAGATCGATATCGGTAATTATTATTGTACATTAAACCGGATAAAATCAAACATATTCTCATTACGTGCAGTCACTTTTTTTCTTCTTCAATTGCGTCCGAATATAACATTTAATTCAATACTCGTTCTAAGCAGAAATTTAACAACACTCAATAATTCCAGAGTGGAACTAAGCTCCGACAACACAATGCCGGAACTAAATTCCAGACATTCCGGCAAACTTGGAATAGTCGTTAAAGTACACTGACTGCGGAAATTCCACACTCGGTATGCTTTCCTCTAAGTATTTCCTGATTCTCTTCCCTAAAAATCCGTCCGAAGCATTACTATATATGCCGAAAACACCTGCCTCCTTCAATTGTCGGGCTGACTCCAGTTAAGGTTTCCCAGATTTTTTTCAAATTCTCCAATTTTGAGGAATTCTAAAAAGATAATTAGAACAGTTTTCCTCTTTAAAAGATTCTCGTTCTTTCCTTCGGATACTCGGAAATTTCATTAAAATCCAAAGTTTAGTGGCCATTACGAGGACAATTCTCTTAATAAGTGCGTATCCAATGATCAATCCCCGTTGATACTATCGTTGGCCGAGTATACCTTGGAAAAGTCCTATTTCTAATTCGTTTCCGGTTCCGAAGAGGAATATTAAGTTTTATCGCAATCTGTTGGACGCATTCGGAATAAGAATGGCCGATTTGACAAAATTTTCTTTTATCCTAATGCAAAGTTATTTAATTCGCTGGAGTAAATTGAAAGCGGCCGAATGTTTTTAAAAAGGAAATAAAAAGATTTTATTAAATAAAATTTTCATTCTTGCCGGTGAATATTGTCGAGATTAGTCGATAATTAAATCAAATTTGGAAATTAAATTATCCAAATATGGAATTCTTCGGCAAAATTGAAGTCTCCACCAATAACTGCCTCGGGGGATAAACATTCTGTCAAGTCTAATTGGCATAAGAGCAACATCTGAATGCGTAATGGACTTACCATTTGATTTTATTTCGATTTAATGTTGGGATAAACTTTTGCCTAATTCAATTACCCAGCCATTTTAAAGAAAAAGAAAAGCAAACAACAGATGTCCTACGCATCCGATTCTCCATTTTTTATTTTTTCGATTTTCATAATTTAACCTCCCGCTTTCCTTAACTGAAATCTGTTTAATTTAATCAAAATACGATTGCCATTATTAAATATGACCTTTCGGAAATGTTTAGAGTTTGCGGAGAGAGAAAGAGAAAAACATCTTTTTACTAACGTCATTGTCTTTGCGTGTAAGTCTATTTGCCTAGTAATTATCTTTTCTTATGAGGTTTAGCTTTTCTATTAAACCTTGCGATAACCTTCCAACTTCCGATCGTGGCACAAAAGTCCGGCAGTATAAACTTTGAAAAAAAAAATACGCTTTAAAGGGCGCAGAAAGTAGTTAGAAACAATCGATTTCTTTGGATAGGTTTAATGAATATTCATTAAAAGTCATCACGATTCGCGCGACATTCATCATTCTGTATTATTTAAGTTTTGCCTCCGTCCCAGCGCTATAAACTCTGGAGGAACATCTTCCGAGCAAATAAAAATTTAAATTACACTCCGATTCCATAAAACGACAAACTGCCCAACCGCAAAAATCCTACAATCAAAGAAATGGAGCAGTTAGAAACACAGATGCGCCAGTCGTATAACTTAAGGTTAGAGAAAGTTGTAATTAACGTTTGTGTTGAAGAAACAAGATATTGATCTTATTGTGAACCCGACTTGTCTGGAGGAGTAGATTGTCGTTCTGGTTGGCTGCCTCGCAACATTGTTCCTTTCTTGGTGACATAACACGACAGTACGTATCACGCTGTGGTCTCGCTCCAGGTGGATTACGATATGAAGCGGAAGAAATCGCTCCGAGACATCGCAGTTGCTGACCTTTCCTACAATTCAATTTAAATCGTTTGTAATTATCCGAGAGTTTATAGTTACTGCTAACTGAAATAACACGTTTCTCTTCTGCCTAAATTTGCTCCGCCGGCCAATTTAGATCTAGGAGAGTTATTTAAATATCAACCTTCATTATTCTCGTTTCTTGTGGCCATGCTTCTCTTCCTGCCAACCGTTAATAGAATTGTGCCCAACCGATTTTGATTTTGATTTTCTTTCTTTCTTCTTTATTGTTTTTTTTTTTTTAATTTATTATTGTCGCCCGTTGAATGGACCAATTTTCCGAAGGGTTGTCTACTTTTTAAAAGAAATTTTACTTTTCAAGAAAGAGTGCTGAGATCAGATACGAGACCAGAAGGAGAAAATAATTGGGTAGAACATTTCCATATTTAATAAAATTAAAAAGAAAACTTTACAGCCCAAAGTTAATTTTAAGATAAACACGAGAGTAATTTTTCTCTTTCAAAGAAGCGGAGGGGAAAAAAAGCGACATTTATTGCTCAATTGTTTGTTCTTTACAAAATTACAATTTAGCAAAACAGATGCCAAAAATTCGAGAAAAGAGAAAGTTCCGAGGGCAAATAAAGTTTTTAATCATCCGTCTAAACAACCCAACAGCATCTGTCAACTCCGCACTCTCTCTAAAAAAGTATTTCTCGCCCTAGGGATTTTCAGGCTCCATTCTTCTCCACTACTTTTTTTTTTTATTCTTTTTGCTCATTTGGTTGTTATGAAATTTGCACGGTAAGATAAGTGTTAGAACAATATTCACCAACGAAATTTTAAACAAACAATTTAATCAAATTTTAAATAATTAAAACGCTAACACGAATAAAATATTTATAGCTTTTCTACTCTTATTTAAAACCGCCAATCAAAATTCATAAAGCTGACAAGATAATATATTACCCTTACCGAATTAAAGTAAATTCGAAATTATAAAAGTAGAGACGTTTTTCTAATTCTATTCGAAATAAAAATTTTACAACTAAATTAAGAGTTTACAGAATCTTATCCGGAAATAAATTTAAACAGAAGAAAAATAACTCATTAAACCGGAACTAATTAGCAGTAGAAGACTAACCGAAGAGCAAGCAGAAGATGCATTTTGTAAGCTAATAAAATAAAAATTATAAAAAAGTAACTATGTTATTTTCATTTAATTTTATAACAAAAAAAAGAAATAATCGTTATTTGGATTGATCCGAATTATCCCAAGTCGGTTTCTAAAATCTTTCTAATACTTTTCTGTTTATTTTAATTTTTTTTTATAGTTAATTATTAAAAATTTCTTTACAAATCTTTATTCGACGGAATAAATTATAATTTATTTCTAAATTTCCAATCGTATATAAATATATGCACAATACTTCGAGTATTTTCTCAGTAAATTATTTATAAATATTTTCAAAGTGAATATTTTTTGAACGTAAGAAAATACTGTTTGTATCGACAGAGTTTTTTTTTAATTTTTATATTATTTTCCTTAATTTCATAAGTCTCAGTAGTTAATTTCTTTAGGCCCATTACAATCGATCATTTATATTTTTAATTTTATATATAAGGCGATATGGCTATTGTAAAATTGAATTTTTTTTATATTGCTTAAAGCATTTTAACGCGTAAAACTTGCACTTTGCATTAAAAAAAAGAACTAATTTTAACGGAAAATTCCCGTCTCCCTTTAGCATAAATATTTTATTAACATTACCAGATTTTTTCCTTTGTTTTTACATTGTAGAAAGCATTAAAACTGTTTTAAAGACGGCAAATATATTATAAGTTTATAATTGAAATAGTCGAGTATACTTAATATTTTATTACGAGGACTATAAAATAATTATTAATAGGGAATTACTAAAGTTTTAACTGGCGTGATTTTTTAATTATGCCGTACGAACTCGTTAAAATTTCATAGGTAAAACGTTAATTTTGATCGATTGTAATAATTATTAAGCGAAGAAAATATAATGGCCTGGGCATAAATGTTTGAGAGAGAAAATCCTAATTTTGGAAACTATTGCTACCAGCTATACTTGTCGCTTTTGTGAGAGGAGATAAATAAGAACGTTCTCTCGGGTCTGAGCGTAATTTCTAGAATATCGACGTCATCTCTGATATGTTTATAGATCTTTATTATTCTTCATTGTTCTCTAGGCACCGATCAACCGGCAAAGCTTCATTGATTTCTTTGCTTGGGAGTGGAGCATAAACAACGCAGTAGATAATATATTTCCTAGATAATAATATTTTTTCGTTCGAAATTGTTTTTTGAATCCGTAATTATTATTATTATATTTTTCTTTCTAGGACCAGATTTTTGGGGTCTTCTTAATCCCGAGTGGCATCTATGCAGTAGAGGTCGACGACAATCTCCGGTCGATCTCGACCCCACCTTACTCCTTTACGATCCTTATCTGAGGAAACTACAAATAGATAAACAAAGAGTGAGTCTATCCGCTTTAATTACGATTATCGCTTAATTAAAGACGATAGAAAAATATTGCTGCAATTACCGAACACTCGCTTCATTTTTAACTCGGATTCCATTCGGAAGTTAACGGAAATTTGCCTAACGATTACGGACGAGCGATTCTTGGAAATTAATCAAAGCGTTAAAAGGGTTTGCTGCTAGTAATTCCCGTTAAGATCGTTAGATGTTCGCTCGATTAATCGCGTGTAATAAAAACTATATAATCGACACTGTGCCCAGATATCTCGTACATCTTTGGGATTAACGCGATAAGCCAGATATGGCATTTTAATCAGCTGCGGATAATTCGACGTTTTTCGATCGGCATTAATCATCCACTCCGATTCATTTTATTAGCCGTCTTTATAGACAGATTTTTTTTTCTTTTTTACTCCGAGTTGGTTAAGGAAAGAGAACGGATAATCGATACTTGTAGTAGCTTCTAAGGTAACATATCGAGTTTGGTAGCTCTCATTAGAAATTAAGGCCTGTGGGTTACAGGTCAAAAAATACGGCTATAAAAACACCGGGAACAATATCATCCAATTGGGCAGAGTAGAGAAGACAAAACGATATTGAATTGGAAAAAGAATGAAGCTTTTCGACAAGAAACGTGAGAAGAAAGCCAAATTTCAATTTAATTACCAAGAAAGAAGTCGAGAACGTCCGTGACGGGACCGAATCTAGAAATAAAGCGATAGAAAGAATTCCGCCGATCAATCTATAGAGATAAGGTGATTAAGGGAAAATGGATTCGTCTCCCCCAAATATGTGAGGGGAGGATATTAATGGCCGACAAAACCAGTTGCTATCCTTAAAGAAAAGAAGAGAACTCGGTGATTACCGAGACTGTTTTTTTGTTTCTTTCGTTGCACAGAGATCATAACTCGGATGTTCGAAAAAAGAAAGACAGAGCGACATTTCATTCAGTCAGAAACTGACAGAATTGTTATTAATGACTGAATGGCGAGTTAATAATGAGTCCGGAGTCATCTGGAATGTGTGCACTAGGAATGGAAGTCCCGTTAGATATTAAATGCCGCGCGTCGATAACCTGGACATTTTTTCGAAAATAAAACGTCTCGGGATGGAAAATAATCCGGAAATGCGCAAAATATTAATTATGTCTTATCTGAAGCGGATGACAGAAGCAGAGGTTTCAATTTTTCTAGCACAGGTCATTCGATATCAATGCCGTTTGGCACGGTACACGCTGCAAACGTCCCATAATTCGTGGCGCGAAATCCGATCGGACCGTCAATAAAATCCGATAAAACGACAGACAACATAAAGAGAAAGGAAGGTAGTGCTGTTTCTTTTCTTTTTTTATGTGCCAGGTGAACGGAGTGATATGGAACACGGGTCACAGCGTGGTGTTCCGAGCAGAAACGGGTCCGTACGTTCCGGTGGCAAATATATCAGGCGGGCCCATGTCTTACAATTATCAATTCGAACAAATCCACCTGCACTACGGAAGACTGGATAGCTTTGGATCGGAGCACACACTAATGGGACGAGCTTTCCCGGCAGAGGTAAGTGCGTTTTGTTATCGTCATTTATTCCGTTGCGGCGTATTGTATATTTTAATGAGAAATACGGAACGGTAAGCCATTTTCTCTTTAATGGAATTGCTTTCGCTTCCAATACGACGGAGCGGGGGAAAAAATAAGAGAAGTCAAGGAATGTCTATTAAAAGGAAAGATATTTTAGACTGTAATTACGCGGAACGGACATAGTGCGGTTTTGGAATTTGCTGGTTATATTCGAAAATTTCGCCATTTAAAGATGGAGAAGGGAGGTTCGAGGGGCAAAGATAATGGCGCCGAATTCCCTCTTAATGTTGGTAGATGCCGTTAGAGGGCGTGAGAGAAATACCAGCCGGTCGAAGGCGTCTATTATAATGTCGGTTATTTGGAAATGCGATGCAATCACTCGCCACTTGCTTTATCTCGATTTGTAGGCCAAACCGTCTATTGATTTCCAAAAATACTTAATTGCCAAAATGTCTCTCTTTTTTTGCCACCGAAAAAGTTCCGTTTTACTCTATCGCTCGCTAAAGTTTTTATCTAAATGGACATTCAAACAAACTTGCGCCGTGACGTTTATCGACGTTAATTGTTCCTCCTAACCATTAACTAACGTCTTTCCGAGGGGAAAAAACTTTGGCACAAAATTTTATGCGCAATCCGACGATGTTTTCGATGGGTTTAAAATTTTGGAATGAAAATAAAACAGTCCTATCGATTATTTGCAGATGTTTATTTCCTCACAATTTATCTTATTTTGTCCGTCGGTGATTTATAAAGCGAAACATTTTATTCTTTTTCGACTCCAATATTCTCTTCATACAATATTATTAAGGATAAACCTTAAGACTAAATATAAAAACGGAACAAAATTCCAACAAAATACAATTTAATATCTGTAAAATCCCGCTGGCTGCTTTTATATTCCGATGCCATACATTTGCAACAACGACAAAATGGAATAACAAAAGTTACATAAAGAAGGTTGTTTGGTAAAGTAACAGATTTTTATGTTCACTTGAAAGTAATCAAACTAACAGCTTACTTGGCTTCTAAAACTCCCAGAAATGGCGCGGGTCAGTCACACCTAAGAGCGCCCCTTCTCTAATAAAGAAGTGTTTCCATCTTATCTCCAGCGCGCATCTCTTTCCTCCTTCCTCCCTATCAATCTTACTATTACTTTCGCCTTCACTTTTAATGACAATTAATTCGTAATTACGACGCTTCGATTTGTCCTTTTCTAACACTTCTATCGGTTCTTCTTTATTGATTTTTGGATACATTTCCGACTGGCAATACTTGCCTTCCAGCAACGACTAGCAATATTGGAAGCTTTCCAGTTAGGTCGGTTATCTTCCTTTTTTTTCATTATTCTTATTAGTTCAATCAACTTTCCCCTTCGAGATTGTAATTGGGGTTAAGTTGAAAATCCGTTATCGTTTTTCACTAATTTTATAATTTTCTCCGACAAAAGCAGCGATAAAATCCAAATCTAACTCGCCTTATATCGTTAAATGATGCCTTTTACTATTAGTCTGCGAGTAAATAGAACATCATTTTTTTAAATATTTTTGCGCCGTATTATTCGAGCACGACTTACCGAACGGATTAGCGATTTTTAAAAAGACGATTTCGGTAGAATATTAAGTTTAAGGCTGTACAAATGTTCGAAAATTGTCCATTAGAAGTGAGAACTGAAGTAAAACTTCTACTCTATTCATAACTCGTAGTTATGAATGCGAACGGAAGAGCTGTAGCCTATCGTATAATTACCGTAGCATTATGCGTCAGCAAATGCAAATACCATTAAGTATACATCGATTAGTATAATTACGGACGACATATTGTGTAAACGTCAGGTGATGAAATTTTGTACAAACTCCGTGCGGTAGATGCGCTATAAAATTCGTAAACAAGCCAGTCTATTTTAAGTTCTTGTGACAATTTACCTTTCTTATATTTATAAATTTAACTGGTTTTTTTTTTTAATTTAAATTAAAATAAAATAAGTTTGTTAGAAATTCAAAATTGTANTTAATAGTAGTCATGTTTTTAAATCCTGCCTGAACAAATGTTATTAATTCAAGAAATTTAAAGATTGTAACAAATGATAGCAATATTTACATGTAGGGCATTTTAAATGAGTTTGTTAGAAATTCAAAATTGTATACGTGCTAATTGACCTATTAAAGCTATTTATTATCGTTGAGGCGAATAAAAGTACTTAAACTTAACTATTATTTACTCTGGTCGTCTTAAATTAAAAGAAATTGAATTAAAATTTAAAGAAAATTTTTACTTAGCAAAATAAATTAATCGCCCGTTGAAAAAAGAGACCATCGAGAATTAAAAAAAAAAATCCTTTCCGATTTATATCTGAATGCGCTTGCATGTTAAGAGATTAAATGTGTGGCACCGTGTTCAAAGACGGTCTTTCACGATTAACTAATAATCTTACAAACAATGTCGAGTTGCCACTTTAAAATTCTTTCCACTCTGCAACTTAAGTAATTAATTTAAGAGATAGTTTTTCATTATAAAAAGTCTAAAAATAGAGTGGATGTCGGAAAGGGAAAGAAAAGAATAGAAATCATAAGTCGATAATAAAAAAAAAAATAAATATATATCAAAAAATGGAAAATCGAAGTAGAAGCCCCGTGTCGTTAATGGGTACTCGCGACCGCAAGAAGTACACGGGACGTCGTTATTAAACATCTGTACCACACCATTCCTTCATTATCGCCTATCGTGGCTCTTCTTATCGAATGTCTGAGTATAACCGAAATTAGTCGAGATACCCGACTACTCCCGATTTCCAGTTATCTTAGTTTCTTTCCCAATGTTATTGCAAGGTTCATTCAGATATTTACCGAGATACCGGTCGACGTTGGGCGGGAGAAAGATAAGAGCAGGGAAAAGCGACAATCAGATGGTTGGCCTCTGTTATCAATGGATGCACTCGCAACCTCCATATCTGGAATGTGTAATTCCAACTTGGAAACTTACTTTCCCGACGGAAAATTTGTCCAAATCTTCTTTCTAATTTATAACTTCACATATCGGCAGACTAGAAAAGAAGAAAGCGAGGGAAGAGAGAGAGAGAGAAAAAAAAAAAAAGCAAGAACGCAATTGTGCAGAGTCGTCGTTCGATTTACAGATTTTGTTCGATTCTGGTGGAAATTTATAAATGGTCGCGGTTTTTAATCTTTATTTTTGATTCGTTTCGACGGAAAATGAATAATTTGGTGTCTTTTTTAAATTTAAAATTCAAATTAATTTCTTTGTAACAAGTTATTTAGAAGCGAATGATTCTTTATTCGCGAAAATCTCCGCTCATCTACATTTCAATAAGTGCCGTAATTTGGCTGCTAGAAAAACCAATTCAAACAAAGAGCATTCGGAGATTAGTCTACTCTTCAATTATTCTGTCGAATTCATTTGTTACAAACTACTTGATTTTAATGGAAATTCCCTCCTAAGAACAACACCTTTTTTTTATCGACCTGACAGAATAACAACCTTACTATCGCTCTTACTGTTTGAATTTACATTTTCTTTTTTTCTTACTAATTTTGTTCCCTTTACGAAACAATTAGCTTTATTGTTAGACAAAATCTTAAAAGAAAATAAACTTGATAAACTTGCATCGTAAAAATTGGATCTTAAGTAATATTTTATTCGATTTTATTTCGATTAATTATTAAACGAATTCTATACTTGGACGACTGCTTGAAGTCTCCATCTCCGGTAAAAAAGGAAACAATTTTATTTATTGAGAACTTGATAATTTAGTTTATAAATCTTAACTATTTATACCATTATTTTATTCTGTTCGTGATATAATACAGGCCTAAAATAAAATATTTGTGTAGAAGGCAGATTTTATAAATCCACGCGTTTAAATTATTCTTTAAACAGTGCCAGATTGCCCATTAGGCACGCAAGTCACATTCTAAACCCCGGGTCTCGGGAGCCCAAAATTGAAAAATATAAAGCATTTTATCGTTGCAACTGTATATCATAATTTATAAATAATTCTATAGCTACAATTAGACGTTATTAATTCATCATATCGTAAAATTATGTAGAGGAATCCCAATCTTCTGTGAGTAGGAGTTCCGAATCCACCATTGATTGCACTGTATTTAAAGATATTGAAAATGGAACTTAAATCAAAGGTCCAAATTTCATACATATTGACGTATAATTTTATATATTTTTAATTTTTTTTAAGGTTCAAATCTACGGCTATAACTCCGATCTATATTCTAACATGTCCGAAGCCTTTCATAGATCTCAAGGAATCGTCGGTATCGCGCTTTTAATTCAGGTATTATTTTTATTCGTATTAATTTTCTATTATTTTATTATTATTATTATTAGTAGTAGTAGTAGTAGTAGTAGTATAAATAAATTTGCCAAATCTGTATTTAGATCGGAGAAACATCTAACTTAGAACTACGCCTTCTGACTAGTCAATTACATCAAATTATTTACAAAGGTGAGTCGATTTAAATCCGAGATATTTTAAAGTATCTCCTTTTATTAATTCGCCGAAGGTTGAAGGAAAACGAAACTTTCAATAATGAAAATTATAACGTCATTAGCTAAGCTTATCATCATTTAAGTTTAGAATAGATAATGACGGAATTCCGTCTCTTCATCCGCTTAACCGGAGTTTCACAAACTTACTTAGATAATGAATATGCCCATCTACCTCTGTTTTATTTGTTTACTTAATATAGATTCAGCTGGCAGTTAGTCTAATAGTATAAATTATTCGCGCTATTAAATTCTCCTCTTTTTAGTTCTATAGATTATGCCGACGTCATTTTCCGCTTCCTTAACGTCTTTACGTAACTATTTTTAGTTTTCTCTCAGGAATTTCTTTTGTGTATGTTTTGTTTATTTCAGTTATTAGAAACGAATCGTTGTATTGTTCTCCAAGAAGGTGCCACGTGCTGTAATAGTAAACGCACTTAATTACTATTTCGCGTAAATAAATGAAAGAAAAGAATGACTCGATTAATGTCTAGGTTTTCGATTACGAGATTGATTTGGCCATGTAGGAAAAAAAAAGCCACTGACGTAGCGTCGACGTCATCGTTTTCATCTCCCGAATGGACGGAAACTTTTACGATGTCCTAAGGAAAGATTGAGTAATAAAGAACAGTTTTTACGGCGAATCTGCCGACAACATCGCTTATTGTCATCGATATCCAAGCTAGAAAGGCATAAAAATTAATGGAAAAATTAGATCTAGATCGTTTACGATCCATCTATTTTACAGTTTGTCTTATTAGAAACAGATTCTATTTCGATTATTAAATAGAGAAAAAATATTTCGGCCTCTGTTTTAAATCTGGCAGGTTAAATCAGATTTAAAACATTATTATATATATATATATTATTTTTTTAAGGATAGCGAATTGTCTGTTTGAGATAATTATAGATGGAATTTCTTTACAGGTCAGCAAGCGGAGCTGAAGTCCCTATCCATCAAGGAACTTCTACCCGACACCGAATATTACATGACTTACGAAGGCTCCACTACAATGCCGGGATGTTACGAAACCGTCACTTGGATTATCATGAACAAACCTCTGTACATAACTAGGCAACAAGTAAGAGTTTGTTCAGTTTCCCCTATCTTAAAATTATTAAAATTCTTAACGTGAATAGCGTAGATATCACTGGATTTTAATGAAAGGAGAAGGTTTGAATGGAATAGCGAATGTTTCCATTTTTTGAACGAGTCTACGCTCGGTCTGTTGATGGCAATTTAATTAACGGCTAATTATTTGCAACAGACATATCCATTAATACAAAGACGACTGGAGGCGTAAGGAAGGGAATTTCAAATAGAGGGCATCTCGTGCAGAATAGTTCATTAATCAGCCATCATTTTCCGAAAGAGGACTTCTTCCGTTTTCAGATAGCTCGTCCCAATTGTCCTCGCCCACTGACGGATTGATAAAGGTTGAGGATTTTTAACTACATCATTGATAACAAGCGCACACGGCGAAAACGATATGCAAATGAAGACAGTGGCCATCGTCCTCCGAGATTATGCTATCGGAGATTAAGTGTTCGCTTAACTTACGAACTCGTCTACATTCGTCCGTTTTCACACTTTTATCTTTGTGTCTTCTGTCGCTTTATTAAAATCATCGGTTCCGAGTCCGGTCAGCCTCTTCTGGGACGAGCAAACTAAATTAATTTTGCTCAATATTTATCCGGTTAAGTCTAGGAGATAGCTGTTAGACGCGCGGGAAAACTGTTCGATTGAAATTCCTTCGATATAAACGCCGGCAAGTTCGTCTATCGATTTGCTGGTTTTAACATACATGCCAGATGTCGACCGAAACATTGGCGGCGATATTTTATAAAATTTCAAGAATTAGAAAGTCTGATGAATACCGGAGATAAGATTGGCGATGGACAAAGAATTTACGACGTCGTCTCTTACTTTTACGACAGAGCGATTTTCGCGACTCGTCTTCTTAGGATTAGCGATTAAAAATGGAGTTGTTAATTGGCCGCGCTTCCTTCTATTTCAGTTTTACGCTCTTCGAAAGTTGATGCAGGGAGACCCCGAAAATTCTAAGGCGCCGTTAGGTAACAATTACCGACCGACGCAGCCCTTTCACCATCGCGTCGTTCGCACAAATATTGATTTCTCCAGAAAATTGGTAAGTACTTAGTTAAAATATTGTAACCCGTTGTGGAAAGAGAGAAAAACAACGAGCCGCGATTCCGTTATCAAAAGTGGCAAACTTTAAATTATGTAACGCATTTTGTGGGAAAAGAGCGGTTGGTCCGCATCTGGAAGAATATATTGGCCGTGATAAAAGTAAAACAATGGGATGCTTCACCTTTTTCGCGCGATTTATGGGCTATTGAAAATATTTATTAGTAATTTTCAGAATAAATTTGACAGTTTTCAGGTAAAATTTATATTCGGAGATTTGTAACAAAATCTTTCTTTTGGACCGAGCGATTTGGATGAAACTCGAACCCGGGACAATCAGAGGCGAAATCGAACTACATCCTCTACTGAGGCATTTTATTTTCAGATTTGGTCGACTCTTTGCGTATTCGCTATTCTCTCTTAAACGTGACGGTATCCGAAGATATCAAAAATTCTTTTCTCGCGTCGCGTTGTTTGTCATTGTCAACACGAGGGGAATTTCCACATAACATCATTGTTGGTTCGTTCGGCACGTGACCATTTGAATCGGACCCATTTGTCTGCCAACAATGTTACTCCCCGAGGTTTATAAAAGGATGTGGTATCGATCAAAATTCAACTTGTGATCTTTTAACTCGAAAAGGGAACGTATCTCCTTCTGTAAACGTAACTCTCCTGGATCTGCGGTCATTTTTGTTACAGAGGATGCTTCCGTTTCCAATGGTTTCGGAGCGAACCGAACGGACTTGTATATAAAGGCCGGTCGTATCGATAGCGAATGGCGAAAACGATAGAACGTCTGAACGGAACGAATTGTTAGTTATGTCAATAATTATTGTACAAGTAAACATCTATTAATTAGTCAGTTGGGCAGCATGTAAATTAGCCAAACAGCTGCCTAATTCATACGCCGGTCCCACGAGAATCTAACGGGTGATGCGGGAAGTAAATTAAGGGAATTGAAATGATAGTTTGGTTACTTATCGTTACAGGGTCATCAATGCCCCACTATGAGGAATAACATATTCTATCAAGGTAAGTCAGATCATGGTAATCTATTAATCTTTGTGTTGTTGTATTTAATGTGGATTTTACGCGCCTAGTAAACAAGAGGAACTGAAGATTATGAGGAAAGTAGTCGAGTGCAATCTCACAAAGACGAATTGCCAGGCTTAGTTCAATTCTGTACGGACTTCATACAAGCTAGGCCTAGACTGATAAAGTCCATTTTGCTACGCCAAATAAGCAGGACCTCTTCAGCACTCCCAAATAACCAACTAACCGGCTCATCCTTACGATTCGTAAGTCACCTTATCGATTTCTACCATTTTCTGTTTACGTTTGATTTTTAAATTCAGTTTTCCTGCAGGATGTGACATTCTCGGAAAAAGTAAACGTGTCCACGAGTCGAGATTTTTTCCTAAGCGACATATATTGGTCTGATTGAGAAAGACAGTTTGTCGTTTAACGTGGATGTAAAATATCTAGAAATAGACGGGTAATTGGAACCGAGGTGCAGTAAAAGTGGTAAAGTGCCTGCATATGAAAATAGACAATGGTGTCTTCGTCGGCTCCCACTCGTACGAGAATTCTTGCTATTCTGAAATTCTCGCAAATAAACAAAAATAGGTTTCGTTGATTCGTGCCAAGGACATGTTTGCCATGTATGTTAAATTTATTACAATATGTTTATTTAGCATATCTGAAGACACTCTAGGTCCTATTCAATTGTTGCACGTCTTTATTTAATCATCGATTCTTCTTTAGTTCTGTAATTTTTTTTATATATATTATGTGAAGAACGTATAAAAACATCTTATGTGAAAAGAAAAATATTATTATTCTTACATCCAACATTAAAATCTGAATACGTTCGGATTTTGCACGAAAGGTGAACAAATAATTTAATGAAAGTGTTATAGAAAGAGACGTCTTTGTACATTTATGCAATACTGCGAATGATGAGGACTGCCTGTTGTGGAGAATAGTTTTTTGTAGAAAGTCCACGAATAATTAGATATAAACATATATAGTTCTTCGGAGATGCACCTAATCAAACCTGTGCGCGGGATCCGCTGAAGAGTGCCCTGTTAACTAACTAACTGAACAAGTCTTTCTTTTTTGGATTTGAAAATCTTGGTCTTCCTCTGATATTTTCATTTACCAGATATCCTAATCCAGTAGTTTCGACGCATTTTAAAGTCAATGGACATATCTGGTGCTCCCGTCGCTGTCCTTTGACCAACCTTGCCTTTAACAAAGGAATCTTTGCACTAAAGCCAAGTTAGTTCACGAAATGATGCAACTGGAGAAACAGATCTGTACACCTGTTTTGCCATTTATTCGTGCTTAATACTTTTAATTGTCCAAGAAATAAATTGTGTAAATAACTGTATGCAACAACTAAAAATTTTATAATAAAAAAACTGAAGCCCAAAGTGTTCTCTGGCCGTCTATCAACTTAATGGAGATGTTTCCATTTACATTGTGTTTAACATTTGCTCCCTTCCGTAAAGTGTTAGTCAAAAACGTCTCGGAAAGACATCTTTGGCAAATACCATTACGCGAATAAATCCACAAAAGTTTTTCCTTTTTTTTTCTCTTTTTTAAATTCCCAAACGATATTGGTCGAGCGAACAAAAAACTAAAAGGCAATTTTTATCGTTGGAATTCCAACAAACATCTGCCGTTGACAGAGAGACGTCTGTTCCGTTTAGAAGCAAAAAATGGCTATATAGCCTTTCCATTATTGGTCAATTGACGGGATCTGTCGCGGGGCACGCGTAACAATCGACATTTTGACAATTTTATCTGCGAAAATACGCGTGGTCCTTCCGCATCGGACTAAACGACTCTTCAATCAATCGCTGCCGGTTATATAATTGAATTAAAAATTGGCCGGAAGGTTGGTTGAAAACTTCTTTAAAGATAAATTACCACTATAACATTTATTAAGAAAGAAATCCTCGGGTAAAAAATAAAATAAAATAAAATAAATAAAATAGAAACGTGTGTAGTCAGTCAGTCCTAAACGAGATTCTGTACAACACGAAAGAAAAAATCAGAAGGAATGGCTTTGGGTTGTCCTCTCGACTGTCACCTAGTGTTGATGTCTGTCGAGTGATGGTGCTTTAAACGACACCCTTCTACGCGCCCCCTGCCGTTTGGAGTAAACAATCCGCCTCTATTTCCTCGTCGTTTGATTTTCTCTTTTCTGCTTTCAAACGAAAAATCGAACGTAGTCCGTCTGCCTCTGCAATCGAACGCCAGAAGACAACAACTACGTAATTTACCGGCATCCATCACTTTCTATCCGATTAATAATCGGTTATCTGAGAAAGGACAAGTTTTGTTAAATATTCGATTTTTTTTCTTCTTTATTCCCTTTGGCTTTGCCACTTTCGGATTGCGAGAACGGCTTCTGCAACAGTTTTACCTTATTAATTATCTGGAATTTATTAGAGAAGCTGTCCGATCGCTTCCCTTTTCAATTAATACGGATAATGCTGGAGAAAATGAAGTTTCCTTCTACCGTTTGTTAAATTCATTTGGCTAACTGCCGGATTGGCCCGGGGTCAATATGCATTCCGAGGTTCTCTTTCCGCGCAGGCGTGCCCATTAACATTCGCCTGTAACCATTTACCGTCAACTTTTGCTTTCTTTCCTTTTTTTCCTCTCTCTCTCCTTCCAGATCGTGCTAGGATTATTCTCCTTCTGCCACTGTATTGAGGACTTTGCGAAATTTTTATTATCCATAATTATCTTTCGAACACTCGGTTTTGTTTCTTACTTGCTACTAAAAAAATTGCATCGAAAAACCATTTTCAATCTGGCTGTTTGCACTTTTCTCTCGTTCGTTTTCTTGTTTCGTGATGGAATATCGGTAGACGGGTGTTTTGATTAATCGTAGAAGCGACTAATTACCGAATAGACCATTTTCATTAACATAAATATGATAATGGAATTGTTTAGAGATAAATAAGTTACCTCGCAAACCAGTAGAATGCAATCAAAAATTGGATTTGGACTTTTGTCATCATTAAAATAAATAAGCAAACTGTAAAAATAGCCTAAAAGAAATCGAATGCGGGTCGTCGAATGCATTAATTTGTCAAGAATCGTCTAACAAAGGTGTTTAAAAAAACTTTCTTTTGCCGAGTTAACATTTTGCTAATGGAGCGAATAAAATATGTTTTGCCGCGGCACGTCATCAGACTCATTACCTTCTTGTTTTTAATTAGTATCGATGTGTCTACATGGCAATTACGTTTGATATTTACGGTCCCGAGAGACGAAATAACGCCTCTTCTTCACACTTCACGCATCGGAAGTCTGAATTTCGCAATAAGGCATTAACCTCCTATATTTGATTAGTCGTTTGAATGCATCAAAATTTTATCAGCCGTCTTCGCCTAACAAAACAAATTTAATCAAAGAAACTAAAATTGAATTAAATCGACAGGATAAAAAAGAAACAAAGCCTTCTTGCCTTATTTACGAAGGAAAGGTCTGCACTCTATCTACCTACTTCGTATTTTATTTCTCCATTACTCTAGGTAGATAATTCATTTGCCTACTTCCAGATATTGTCAACTATTTCGTTTTTTTAATATTTACCGGGGAACCAGCCTCTTTAATAATGCAAGCTCTCTATTTCGTCGTTGCAGCTGCATCCCGGTTGTTACTCTCGTCACGAGCCTTCCTTATTTGGTTATTAATATTTAGACGTCGGCTAATCCGTCTGACACGGCCATATGCAGTTTGGCATAGGACGGACAATTACCTTTCTCATTTCCTAAATTATTCCGGCTAAATGTACCGTTCGTCGATAGACCTTAGATTTTAGATAAATCGAACGTTTCGCTTACTTTATTTACTTATCAACTACAAAAAGCATAACCCCGATTTATCGAGCTGTTTCCTCTCGAACATTAATTCTGCCGAATGAATAATGTATTTGCATCGTCCTATGTTTGAACATCCCAATTACAACATGACCGTTATATCATTTATATTAAACCGCGTAAATAGATTATGAAGCGTCAGATGGCATTCGAATCAATTTTAATCCCGAATGGTCTATAATATGACTAGGAAATTAAATCCTAAGCAAACAGATGTCTCGTCGCCGCTTTTCCCTTTACTTTCCTCTAAATTACCTTCGTGACGTTTCCTGCATTATTTATTTATTTTTTTCCTTAGAAAGGAATGACTAAAACGAGAGATCCGAGTTTTTCCTACGTCGACTGAAATAAGAAATCAAGTGAAAATTTCAATTAGAAAACAACAATAATAATAACACTTTTGAAAATGAATTCTATATACTATACAAGGCAATTTTTAATTTAATAAATAATTGAAACTTTAAAAGTATCTGCGAGCTCGGAAAATATTTACTTTACATCTTAAATTATTTATTACAAACCCGAAAGATAGTTGGAAGCAGGAAATAAAGGTAAAAAAAGTTAATAAATGACATGTCAGGATTAGAGTTTGAAAAATCAAATTTATTTTTAGTGAAAGCTTGCTTCGTTATAACGGAAATGAAAGTTTCTCGAATCGTTTAGTGAGCAGGTGATCTTCGAACATTCATTCCTTGTTTGATTGGTGAAGAACTAGGTCTAATACTTTCTCCCACTTTAATCTTTTAGTTCCTAGCTGACTTTTTAGCATGCGCTTCTTTTCTTTTTCTTCAATTTCCAACGGTACTCTAGTTAATTTAACTCTTGTTCGCATTAGCAAACAGATTTATTTTCGTATAGTCTAATGTAACAACTGGAATCGGGAATGGATTTTTAACTCTCGTTTGACGCTATTAACAAGAATGAATGAACTGTCGCCGATACAGACGGGAGAAAGGATGACCAAAAAATCCAAGAAGCGAGTTGGATGATCGGTACACGAAGATTGAAGAGAAGATGGATGATCGTCTCGAAATAGATGAGGGAACGAAACATCCATCTAAAAAATGAAAGGTTGACTATTCTCTGAAGAAGCCACTGAACATTTAAACCGAAACTGAAAATATCGAACCCGATCTCGACATCTTACGTGATACTGAAAAATATGAAAGCTCGTCATCACTAAAAATATATTTATTTCTCCTATCCTACAAGCTGTTGCTCTTACAGTAAATATTATCCGGGAGACAGACATTGAGCTTCGTTCAATGTAAAATGATGCATCAATTAATAATAATGAAGACTTTAAAGAAAAGCTTTATACACACAGTTTATATATATATATGTGTGTGTGTAACTTTAATTCAAACGCTGACTGAGTATTATCAACAATCATCGGACCATAGTTCAATCTTATTATGGTAAATTGTAGTAGTAACATACCGCCTTTCCATTTCCGAAGTTAAACGACAGTTATGACGGTCTAGTTACAACACTGAAATATGATTTAAAGACTCGACAATTTTACGCTCTCCAGTGGAAGCACACTAGATTGCTACAAAACTCTTTCAACCAGAGAATAATCATCATTAACGAATTACTAACCAATTTCGCAAATTTACTATTTAACTTATTGTGATGAAATATTAAAAAGAAAGAACTTCTATAATATAAGATAAGTCCTTTTTATAGAAAACATTTAGCTTTCGTGAAAATAAATAATGAAAAAATATCATTTAATGAAATAAAACTTATTCTATTACCAAGTTATATTGAATACGATTAAAACTTTTGATTTCCTTCGTATTTTTTTTTTTTTTTTAATTCATTGGACTTAAAAAGTATGTAATTTGATTTCTATTCTACAAATAAAAATTTCAGAAACTTATATTTTGTATATCACCCGTTTACAGATTGGCAAGGCACTTCTGTTGTTCGCAATATTTTGGTAAAATCTTTAAATTGCGTGCGAGCTAGGCTGCCTTTTTTTTTTTTTTGCTTTATTATTGTAGTGTTTCGCTATGTATTAGCATTTGTATGTGTAACAACATTATTTGCATACGAGAAGCGCAAATGTTGTAGGGTTAATTTATTTTTGCCAGCGATTTTAATTTCGTTCTTAAAAGAATGTCTTAAATTTTAAATATTGATCTTAAAATCGCTTATTTGGATAAATGTTCTTCCTTGTAACTTTAGTTTGAAATTGATGTTGGAGATTTATTAAATTCGAAAATCTTTACCGAGTAGATTGTATTTGATGTTGTAATTAAGACATTGTATTAAAGTTTTGATCAAAAATTACTCCTCTCTATTTCCGAGTGATGCCGAATGTTCGTGTCACCTTGATTAATTCATACAACTGATTTTAGTGATTTCCATAAATAGTTGGGTCAAGGTTTCTTCGTTCTTTGTAAATTCCACAACCTACTTATTGTGGATTAAACCTATAATTAGCAGGCCAATTTAGGAGAAAAACGAAGCCATAACTGAAATTATTAATAAAAATTATCACAATAAAAATGAGTTGGAATGAGTTTCCTCAATACAATAACGGAAGAGTTTACTCTTAATGGTCAAAATTTTAAGCTAGTGATGTATAAACCTTCGTTTTGTCAATCGTCTTGTTGAAAAAGATAAATATAGTACAATAAACTATCATAAATGTCCGATTTCTTTTTCATTTTATATACTTTTAGCGGCTTTCAAGTATAGTATTTTCAAGGATAAGCTAGTTTCAACTCCTATTGTCACTGAATGTCTTAGGAGTTGAGAAAAACGTCTCTGGAGGAGACCGAATACAAATCTGATGAAATACTTATGAGTTTCCATTAGTCATTCGGGCAGGATTTTCAGTTTTCACGATACAGATGTTTTTTTTTTTCTTTATTATAAATCAGATTTTTCGACCATACAGGATGAAACTGATTGACGATGTAGAGCGTTTAAAGTTTTATTTAGTCAAATCATATTTGGATCCTTTTATTTTTCAATTTTGATTTCACTTCATCAATTGGTTTTTAAATAATGAGTATTTCATGTTTCAGATAAGTAAATTGATTCTAAAAGTGAAACTAGTAAGTCTATAAAACACACTTTCTAATGTAAACACAGTAGAAAAAGCTGAAGAACTGATTATAGATTGCTTGATATCGATTTATCGGACAAATAATAACAGATTAGTTCGTTGAATAGAATATTCCAATTTGGAGATTCTATTTTTTTTTATATAGAATTTTTTTCTTTTCGATTGATTCATAAACCAAAACATGTCAAACAATCGTGCCATTTAATCTAATATTCTGGTTAATTCAATTCGTCTAGAGCAATTTGGAGAAGTCCATCGAGGAGTTGGTAAATTAGTGATTTGAGAATGCCAAGGTAGATTTCAATTGAAACTTACTGATCATTATGCCATTCGATAAAAATCATATATAAATAAAAATTTTTCAGGGTATATCTAAGCTAAAAACTAAATAAGTTTTTCATAGTTTTCAATACAGATTTATTTATGTATATGTTGTTATATCAAAATAAATTAGTGATGGATACATCAATTCGAATTTATAGATTTTTATCGAATCTAATCTCGCATCATTACTTACTCAGAATTTTTGCTCTGGACAGATACTGACATTTCCATTCTTCAAAATCCAGAATGGAAAGATTCCACCAAGAGTGGCCGAGTTAATAAAAGTATTAAAAACTGGTAGTTAGATGTGGATTTACATTTGACTATATAGAGTTTTCTGGGTTTCTTCGCTTGCCTAATATCTACATAGGGACCAATTTCCTATAGAAAAACCTCTCGAAAGGCACTTCTCCCTTGGCATATCGCCCAAGTGTTACCAAGTGTTGCATTGCCTTATCCCATCAATCCAGTCCAATTCGAAACGAAAAGAAATTTAACGGGAACGAAGACGTAATCATTTCATTAAAAGATATTGATTAAAATATTCGTCTTTGATTTTCTTTTTAGGAATCGTACACTTTCAGTATCTTTAGCTCCGAAATTCGTCTTTAGATCATAAGTATTAAATATTCTTATTTGCCTTGTTTAATTCAAAACGACTTTTTAATAAAGGAAACTACTTTTTATTACATATTTTTTCTCCTGTAGCGATTGTTATAATTTTTTCTTATTATAAAGAAACTGTAGTTAAGTTCTAATAGAGAAAACAAAGCAATAAGTTATTAAAACGACAGAGATTTAATAATTTGCTCAAGCTTGTCTTTAATTATTATTATTATTATCGTAATTTGACTAACGTTTTCACTAAACGTGTCATCATTAAGGAAAAATACAAAATAAAAATTATATTCAATACTTTCAATAAATGAAAATTGAAATTGAAAAAGTATTATTAACATGCCTACACAAATACGGTATATCAAACAGGCCTAAACATTTAAAAAGTTAAGGCTTTTCTCTGGAATTTTAGTATTAATTTATCAAATTCATAATTAGAATTTTAGAAGAAGAGGTTGACTCTTGTTATTTTTTAATTTCACGAATAGTGTTGAACTTTAAAATTCTTTAAATAATTATACAAATATCATTTCACAAGAAATTAAATTTTATTATTTATTATAAAATTAATTTAACGCTTGCATTTTAATGAAATGAGAATTATTTAATCATCAAAAACTTTCTTCTTTCCTAATTTTCGTACCAAGTTCCGGCATATGGGTCTGCATCTTATCTTCTATCATCTTAATTACAGCTATTGCTGTCTTCTGAACGATATTGTGTATTTTATTATATCATTTATATCTTTTAACACGGAAATATGGTGTTTTTATTTGTTTTCTATTTAATATTTTATTAACATCAACGCATTTAACTACTGAGGCAGAGTTACTAAATGTCTTGTTGACTTCAATATTTTTTAAAATTTCTACAAATTGAAATGGAACCAGATTGAGTGTAAATTCTGTCAGCAATCCTACTACTATTAAATGTTAGTTAAAGCCATTCATAATGCAATACTATTGAAAATTAACAGCAATATTCTCTTCAGTATATAGGCTGTATAGGTTATATATCCAACATCAAGCTCATTCGTGATACATTGTTCGATATAAACAATGTTTTTATATTACAATGTGGACTAAATAATGTTTCCAAAAACATTTTTAGATAATATAGTCTTTATGCTTACATTATTTAAGCATTAACCTTACTTTCTTACATTTTATAAAGAAATTATTAGTATTGTTCGTTTGAAACTGGAAATAGCTACACACAACACAAGAGAATAAAATCATCTTCAAATAAGGATATCATTTTTTGTCTAAAATAAATAATATTGTTTACTAATTATTTACTGTTATTCGACTCAGATAAGTTAGATCTAATAAGGAATTCGTTGTGTAAACAGTATCTCCCTTATTTAGCATACTACTTTGTTTATCTATTGGTTCAAATGAATAAAATTTCCTGCACGAATTTTACGATGATTCAACCATTTGCTTCCTGCTCTTTGAAGACCTCTAACTGTATAGTTTACTTCGATAATTCCATACTAAGTAGTAAGAAATACTTCTTCAGAATATAGATTTGAAAACTGAATAAGAGGATGGTTGTGAATCTATGTTGAAGTATCTCGATAAAAATTTTCAGCACTTTACAGAGCGATAGAGTGGTTGTAAAACTTGAATTGCGAATGTAGCAAATATAATAGCTTAATTTGGATTTTACAATGTGCTTTTGCCGATGTTGAATGCCACGATCTGTATCCATCCAAACTTGGCAAAAACTGTCTTTATGTTAATAAAATACCGTAAGAGTCGACAAATACATTCTTGTCAATTTATCCAGATTTGGTTATTAGCTCACAGATATTTTATTTAAACAGAATTTCAACAACTTATTATCTTAATTTCTTATCTTCTTAAAAATAAGAAGTAGAGAATGAACCCACCTGTATCATAATTTATTAGAACTATATTTTCATCATCGTATTCAGTAGGATTCGCTCTTTTTCTTTTTTCTTTTATGCTAACAAATTTTGAATAATTATTGTTTACGGAGAAGCTTCTCTTCGTAATAATATATAAATCAATTTTATTATCTAATGCTTCGAGAATATAGCTAAAATCAGTCACAGAATACTCTCGTTTCTTCCTTAGCAAAAGAGAATCCCTGCATTTTTCTACGACTTAATCTTAGAAAGTTTATGGATAAAACTACTCATACTTTCTATTCTTTTCATTTTTCATGCTTAAAGATGTGAATTTTACTTTCCATTCGCAATCAAATACTTTTTTTTTAAATTTTATTTACTGTTAAAGCAGCATTTTATTATATTGAGATAGAAAATCAAAAGGAAAATATCATGAAAATTTTTCTTATTTTACATAGCTTAGGCATTACATTTTATATAAATAGAAGTTCATAAATACATCTTTAATTATCATATTATATATTTCATTAAAGCTTTCTAACAGTATTAGTTGATTGAATTTCTATCACCTGACACCCGATCACTAAGGACTATATAGCCAGCTTCAATTTCTCTTACAATGAACAAGTATGATTTGCAATGAAGTTAACATGAGTGAGAAATGGAGAATGTTAGCCGAGTCAAACTATGTATGAAAAAATAAAGGTCCAGACCAGATGCGATAGGAAGTTGATTGATTGATTGATTGGTCAATGCGAGTATACAGCTGGAAATAGTTTTAAACATCAGTTTCCACATTCCTCACACAAGTTGGGCATTGCGGAACCTGGCCGCAATGGCCAGCATGTGTAAAGAATGTGAAACAACGCTCCCTTTCGCGATAAATTATCATGATCTGGATCCGATTCGAAAGATAAAATGCTATGATGCGGTAATAATATTGGTGAAAATCCCAATAAATGCTTTAAAAACAGAATCAAGTTAATACATTTCAATCTCTTTCTTTTTTCATTACTAAATTGTAAATTCCGTATTATAGCATAGTTACAAATAACACTATTATTGGATAATTCTGCCATAAAAGTGTGCAATAAAAATAACTTAATTTGTATACTTTTTTGCCAATTTCCAGATAAATATCCAAGAAATAAAATGCCAATGAAAAATATCTTTCGTTGTCCCATCATCATTTTATGATGAAATCCTCGTGTTTTAAAATTATATTTACTAATATTTACAGAAATTTCTCATAAAACTTTAAAACTCGGCAATAAATGTTTATACTTAACTTATTTACTTTACCGATTGACTTGAAACGATATAGATCTAATGTGCTTTTCCATTAAATAAATAATAAAACTTTAATTAGTTAAAATATCCTTTGTTCAAATATTTAGATTTTAATTTTAAGATTTTTATATAAAACTTAATTTTTTTTAAATCCAGAAAACAAAAATAAACCGAGAAGTTTATTCATTATATATCCTACTTTCTTTTAATATCTTCTAACAATCCAAATTCTCTCTCTCTCTCTCTATGTAAAATCATTCTTGTGTTGAAGATAAAACAAGAACTAAACTATTTTATTGATTCATTTTTTCCTAAATGGTTCAAATAATAGCATATTATTTGAACGATTACTTATTTTTAAATCTGAGTTTCATTTAACATATATTCATTGCAGATGAAAGAAGAAAATACTCAGAATTTTAGTGCATATTGAAAATTTTGCACAAAATAGATTAGCCATAGATTTGCACAAAATATTAAGCTACATACAAATAGTGGCATGTGACTAGAATAGAATTTTAAGATTTAAAAACATTAAATTAATTCATTTTATTCTGATTATTAATTATCAGCTGTTAGTTTTAATTATTAAAATTTATAATTTTCTTGCTGTCAAGTTGCTCTTCTACTAATAATAATAAAATTAATTTTTATTATTTTTAATATATTTGATTTCAACAATTAAATTGGTAAAAATATATATAAACACGTAAAGCTTTTGTATCTGGTTCTACTACAGATATCTCGTTTCGACATGAAATTCATCGAATCAATCGAAAGCAGCTGATGATCCGTTGGATATCGCGGGGCAAAGTAATCATTTACTTCAATCGGATATTGTCTAAATCTAGAAGGAACAGTTATCACCAGGAGCGTTGTTGGAGTTACTCAAGGATGTCATACATTTCTATCACTAAGTGTTCAGATAAGAATTTGGCCCCAGGATTGATCAGTCATCTTTTCATCTGACTCTAAGCGCAATCGCCAGTTGGTGGATAGTTTGGCAATTTCTAGATGCCCAAGTCTTTATTTCATCTCGAATTGAGGATTTGTTTTTAGCACTTAATAATTTCTATATTTTTTCTTTATTTATAATCCAATTCGTCCTGTAGACATTGTTAATTCATCCGTGTCCATACTTTTAATCTTTAGCAAATTTAAATTAAAAATGTGGAATTCTACAAATTTATGCTTAAACAATTTTTATTATACTTTTACTATTATAAAGTTCAATTTTTAGATCAATGTTTTATAATTCCCTAATTTAGTGGTTCCCAACCTTTTTTCATTAGCGTACCCCGTGACATGTCATATCTCTAGATTGTACCCCGTGACATGTCATATCTCTAGATTGTACCCCTCATTTAAGAAATTTAGTGAGTAACCATATTGTTAATTTTACATATTGTAGCTTTAAATTAAAAGAAAAAAAGTAAATGAAAAAATGTATAATAAAGTTGTGATTGTTGCAAGGAACATATTTTACCTAATAATTTTTTAATACTATTAGTTTGTGATACATAATGTATTATTTTTTCTGCCATAATAACTAACTTTTTTCTGTACCCCTAAACAATCTATCGCGTACCCCTAGGGGTACGCATACCACAGGTTGGGAATCGCTGCCCTAATTCCCTATGATGTGAACCTTATTCCTCCATGATGTTACTATTTTCTAGTTGTAGGCCTATACATTAAAAGGATTTATTATATAGGCCTAAAAACAGATATTTTACGCGAATTATGCGCAAGATGGACGTAATTTCATTCGAAACAACGTCGCAATATTTGTTTTTCTTCTTCGTTTGAAAGACTAGAATTAAATTTTAATCGATCTTAATTCTATTTCTCCGTCTGATCTCCCCAATTACTTAAACTGTTAAATCAGTTCAATGACTTCCTTTTTATTTTATTTCTGTCTAAATATCGTTTAATGGATACCCAAGATAAATATTTAATGCTGACATTTAGAATAACGCAGGATGATTTTTAAGGTTGTTTTAGAAAAGTATATCATTGGTTAATAATAAATAACCAACGATATACTTTTCTACGACGAAAAATATTCATTCTGTTGTAGATATGCTTATATACGTGTGTTTACTGAGGACTTAATATGAGAACGAACAGATAGACTCTACAAATTCGATATTAATTTACAAATTTTCAAGTCTGAGTTGCATCATTTTTGTCTATTATTTCATTCAGGACAAAATGATGCAATCTATAATTATTTTAACCACGAGAAAGATTATGAAAATAGATTATTTTCATTTTTAAGTTGTTTTTGAATTGATTGAAAATGTGTTACGTTCTGCTCGATTAAATATCACGTTATCGATTATAAGATTCGATCGAATCATAAAAGATATCCAACAATCGGAAATTCTCGTAATAAACCGAATCAAATGCAGACGTAATTCAAACATTTCTGTTAAAAATTTATTCGGTTAAAACATTTCTAGTCAATATTTGGAATGAACTTTCCAATTACACTAAACTCGCTAATCCGGCCATTCCTTGCACGGATTAGCGAGAGTGTGGATTATTGAGAGTCTTGACTGACGTGCCTGACGCTCTTCGGTACTGATATTTTTGGAGCTTTATTTTTGTTATTGTGAAATTATGTACAATAATTATAAATTTCTTTCTTATTGATAAATGCAATGTTACAAGCTTAATATATATATTTAAAAAAACATAAGAGACACACATAATGGGGGATTCTTGATTATTAAGCACCGGATTAGCAAGAGTTTACGAGTTTTTTTTTTTTTTTTTTTTTTTTTTAAGTAAATCAACCAAATTTATGATTTTTCAAGATATTTTTCGAAAGTAATACAGCATTATTTTGACTATCAAACGATCGAGTTAAATATGTGTAAGTGACTTTTTTTAAATTTATCCTCAAAGAACATATTTTAAAAGCCAAAAAATTTTGTAATCTAAAGAAGTAAATTGTATAAATAGAAAATCCCGAAACGGATTGAATCACATACAAATCAGCAATAGAATGTAAGTTTATCATACACAATGATAGAAATCTTATTTTATTCAAAAATACTGAAATAAAAAAATCTAGCCGTCCAATGGTACGCGATCCCGAAATATCAGTTTATCATTTAAAATCACTTTTGGGATGTTACGAGCTTCTTTGCTCATAGTAAATGAGTGTATATACAGCGATTCTTCCCACGGGTTCCATTTTGTAAGTCCTCCGAGGTATTTCCGTTTCAAGAGTTAATAATAACCACGACAACAAGAAAAAAAAATTCTATCCGACAATTTTTTGCCATCTAAACTCTTAATATCGTAAAATAAAATAAGAAATTATTTAAAAAAATGAAGTTTTATTTGAATATTTATAAATTCTAAGAAACGAAAGATTGTCGTGTAGAGCCTGCAATTACTTATTTTCGGTTGATCGATCTTGCGCGTTTCGATCTCTTAACTTGAGTAATCGAACCCGGATTCTCCAGACGACACTATATTATGAAGCGGGACAGATTAAATTCCTACTGGGTGATGAGAGATAGATTTATTTCCTTAACAACGTAATATTATTATATTTTTGATAAATTCGGTTGGTTGTACCGGCTCATCTCTGACGTCACGGCCGGTTCTAATTTATCGTTTCCGCTCCGGCGTAATGGTATGCGTGATCTGTTACGTAAATTTCGAAACGACAATTCCATTTATTCGCCACTCGGTGGAATACTTTTGTCGACTTAATTATAAATATATTCTTCGATTTCAATAATCAATCTAGCGCCATCTGCTGTCGGAATCCGATATTAAAATTGTTTTAAATTGCAATAGTTTCTAAATTAACTAGAAAACTCGCGATTAAATCCTAAAACTTTTAAGAATACTTAGTACTAATTAGCGTCGAAATACGTAATTAATGATTCATTTCCGCAATCGATGAATACTTTACAATAAACATCCGACAGTGTATTGTATGATTGCTAATTAGTGCAATATTTCAAAAATAAATTTCGTAAAATCAAAACCAAATTCATAATTGTTCTCTACCTTACATTGTCGAATACGCGATTATTTAAAATTCTATCTGGTTGACGTCACGACGACCAAAGTGACGATTAATTACAATTTATTTTACGTTAACGATACGCCGCTTACATTGCAATAAAAAAATTAAAAAAAATGTTTAAACGGAGGAAAAAAAAAATACCGGAATTATAAAAGAATATCTGTACTTGACATTTAAATTGATTTCAAAAATATGAACAGTTCCTCCCATAAAAAAAAGGGGAAAAAATTCTTATTTCAATTTTAAATTATAAATACCTCTGGATTTTAATAAACAGACAGAATGTTAATTATGATAAAAATTTCGAAACGATATCGAAAAAATAATAAAAACGAATACGCTTTGGGGATTTAAAATGCCGATCCCGAACCACCCTTCTCGGATATTTTTGCTAGTCGTATCGATCTATTTAATGCACTTGGAATTCACCAAGTTTCTAAATATTTGAGAAGGATATTTTCGGGATGTTTTACTATCTCCAGATATCGGAGAAGGCGTATGTTCTCCTCTATACTTACGTAATAAAGATCCGGATAGAATATCATTTTATTCAACGCGTGTATCCCAATCGGCAAATGAACTATCCTTTACGATTACTCGTCACGTAAACTTTTTAAATTATTTTAAATCGGAAAAAAATATAACAAAACGCGATTAAATCAGTTCAATAATAAACGAGACAAGATTTTTAACTAGTTTGAATTTTTTTTTTCCCCTTTTTTTTCCGTTCCCGTTTATCTCGTCGTGTTTAGCGTACGTATATGTAATATTAGACAAGTTTACAATAAATCAGCGATCGAGATTGCCTTATCGAAAACTATTTTAATATTGAAACACGAGAATAATTTGGACATTGTAATGCATTCCTAAACAAAATTCTTCTTTTTTAAAGGTTCTGCCGTCGCTAACAAAAGGTCTGTTTCCTTCATATCCCGATTAATATCGAACTAGTAGAATGATGGATGCTTGTAATTTACGTACGGATTGCCCTTTCGGATATTCGATTTTTCGTCAGAGAACGGACGAAAGCGGAATAAAGTGAAGAAAGAAACCGACTGGATTGTTTACAAGAAACAGAAAAACGAAATAACCGAATTAAGAGTGTCATTTAAAACACTATCCGCGGCAGATGTCAACACTTGAAGACAGACGTTGATAACTAAAAACCTTTTCATTTTTTTTTCTACACACGAATTCAAAAAATAATAATAATAATATGTAGATTTTGTTAAAATTTTCTGTGATTCTGTTATGATAAATAGAATGAATAATTGTTTAATGCAAGTTAGAATTATTTTCACAAGGTTTTTTGAAAATATTCTGTATCTAAATTTGTTCCAATGAGTTTTATTCTGTTCTAAATGTGTACGTCTGAAAAAGTTTGAATAGTATCAAGTGAAAACATTTGAAAGATAACATTGATACAAGTATTTCTTTTTGACAGAAAAATTGTTCATGATTTGATGTATACATCAAATCATGAACAATTTTTCTGTCAAAAAGAAACAAGAAAGACTTGTTTCTGTGAACAAATTCATTATCAAAATTTTTATATCTCTACCTGCATTATTATAATCAATTAATAAACTCCAAATACCTTTAAAATGCAGTCTATTTTTAAAACTTATCGAACGTTTTTGGTCAGATTAACAGACCTTCTTCAGGATCGAACTAACAGAATTTAAATTTGCCAAACGGAAATTCCAAAACGTACGTTCTATAATCTTCTCATATTCAATTGCGCAGGTTCATTTTTATAATTATAACGCCGCCGCTATCCATGCTGATGCTATTTTGTTTGATTCTCGAAAATTTATATTTTACCCTTTTTTCCTATATTTGTAAATGTGCCAGGCTTCTGCATATTTTAGATGTCTTCTATTTTCAACATTTTGTATGACATCAGCCTTGCTCCATTTAATTTCAATCTCTGTTGGATCTGCGATCGCATAATTAGCCAAAGCCATGACTGGTTATTTAAATCTTATATTCTTTTCGTGCTCTTTCAATCTTTCATTTAACGATCTCTTTGTGGCTCCTATATAATGTATCTCCTTTTTCAGCGTGTTATCATGCAATGGTATTCTGTACGCACCTGGAACCAGCATCCTGTCTATGGGTGTTTTGTGGTTTCTTAGCATTTGGAATATTGTCGTGTTTCTCTTATACGCTATTCTCTTGTTGCTTTCTATTCCTATTTTTCTGTATATGTTACTTCATAAAAAGGAATTCACCATAATGGAATACAGAGCACCATTAAGTAACATATACAGGGCTTTGTATGTTATTATATGATCTGTGTGAAGCATAATAGTCTTTGTCATGTAAAATATTTGACAAATAAAACAATATGCAGTTTAAAAGAATATTTATTTTTTTTAATTAGAAAAAGTCTTTGGGCATATTTGAGATAATTTAACTGCTTAATGAAAAGAAACATTTGAATCATGTACACAAACTTTTGTTTGTGTATATGTTCAAATAGAAATAGACTGATTAACCAGAATATACACAAACATTTGTCTGTGTATATTCTAGTTATTTAGCTTGAATATTGAATATTACAATTTTGAAAAATCAATAAAGGTTTATTTATAAAGTAACATGAAATATGATAATATAATAGACAAGAAGATTCTGATGAAGAAACTTCTGAAGACAATGAATCTAACAATAAAGTTAGCCAAAAGAATACAAAGGAGTGGATACAAGAAAATAATGAAGATATTGTTGATTTTCTCAGTTCAAGTGTAAATAAAAAAATTTTAGGTATAAATTAATTTTTTATAATTTAACTTTTTTGTAAATTTTCAAGCACAGAAATTATTTCATTAATTTATTTTTATATTTTTAGCAACTAAACCAAAAAAACCTAAGAAAGATGAATTTAAAGTATCTTCAGATGGAAAACTAATCATAACTGATGATTGTGATGATGATAAAGTATTGAAACATAAAAGTAAGCTTTCATTACACTGTATTAGATTATTTCAATGATTAATATACAAAGAGTATTTTACTTTCATCCAATAAGAAAATTACAGTACATTAAAATGAATTATCTTATTGGTCTGAATATTAGTCAATATTTTTTTCTGTTTTAAGGGGGTAGAAAATTTCTCTCAACCTGTATTTGAGCCCAATTTCAATAACTGTATAGGATACACATTGTACAGAGTTAAACAGAACTTAAACAAAATTTAATGCATCAATTGTCTAGTGATGCTAAACATCAGCCAACTTGTCAAGCTGTGTGTGGGAAGTAATTGTTTGGCACAATTGTAAATAATTGATTAATTGATTTTTTTAATGTATTCAATAAAATCAGTTACATATGACATCCATCACAAAGCCTGATATGTATATAGAAACATCACCAAACAATCACCTGAATAATCGGGCTATAATTTTGCTAATTTTAATAATAAATACAGAGTTAATTTGCTACTAGAAGTAGATGTTAGGTGCCATCTTTTAACTAAATTAATAATTCTAATTCTAATAATTTATTAAATAATTTAGAACCATCTGGAAGATGGTTTCTCTTCATATATATCTTCTTTGGTGATGTTTCTATATACATATCAGGCTTTGTGATGGATGTTTAGGAGTCGTTCCCAACCAGCACTGTGATTAACTGCATAAGGTTATATCTAAATTTTAATACATCTGGAAGCGAAGGCTTGCTCAGGATCTGGGTGGTGCACTGCATGGCAAGTGGAGGTTGCAGATTCAAGCACCACCTGGGTCAGTTCTTTTCTTTTCAGATGGTTCTAAATTATTTAATAAATTATTAAAAATTATAGTTATTAATTTAGATAGATATAAATAGATATTTCAATAGATGTTAGATGCCATCTCTTAACTAATTTAGTTAAGAGATGGCAGCTAACATCTATCTCTAGTAACAAAGTACTTAGTATTAATTATTAAAATTAACAAAATTATAGCCTGATTATTTAGGCAATTGTTTGGAAAATCAGTTACTTTTGGTAACTTATATATAGAAATTTTACTTTGATAACTTTTTATTTTACTCCTAGGAGTCTCTACTAATTCAGTAATCATCAAAATGGGAAAGATTGCCAAAAATTTAGTCAAAATTTATTCTGTTGTAAAGTGTGATTTCTATTGTACTATACTTATAAATTTGTGTATTCAATATGATTATATGTTTTAGGCTTTATAAAATGTTTTAGCCAGTTAAAAACATAAGACAAATGATAATGGAACAGAATGTTTTGATTTCATTTTCAACAGTCATAAAACTGCAAATATACTGCAATACACATGAATTATACCAAAGAATCCTACTTCTCCAGCATAATGTTTATGCTGGACAGCCTACTACCAGGTGCATAGAACATTGTTTTGATTTTGCTCTATAACTTTCATTAAATTTTTATTATATCAGAAAAAATAAGCAATAAGTTACAATTTGTCATTTATATGCATCAGACACATATTATATTTCTTTCTATAAAACAAATGCTTTTAGTACAATCTTCTGATCAACTAAGTATGATTTGAATGCAATTTATAAAAAATTAACTAAAAAAAGCAAACAAAAAATTCATTTATGCTGATTGATGCCAGGTATTTGTAATACAAATTCAAAAGATTTTATTTTTAACTAAAGTAATTTAAAAAGAAAGAAATATAATTGAACATGACTAATTTTCATAATAAATTACATAGATGAAAAGTAATAAGAATTCCACATATTTTCTTGTAAGAGTTAGAACAACAATAGAATTATGAAAGATTGTGGCAAAAACAGTCATAAAGGTCTTTAATAAATGTTATCAACAACTTGCATGGAACAGAGTGGTAATTGATCAAAGAGACAAGAGATGAAACATTGTTTCAATGACTTTCTAAATTTTTTTATATGCAAATAAAATTAATAATGAAAGATTGACTTATATTTAGGTCCTAATATTTTTTTAAAAAGTAAGGATTTCAAAATTGGAGTTGACTTATATTCAGGCCAATATAGTATTTTCTGTCACATATATAAGAATTGCTATTTTGATATTGATAATTTTCAGATAAAAATTATTCATGATTAATGTATAATTTTATTACAAACTACTCATAAATAGGTATAATTCTTTAAATTACTTAAATAGTTTATTTTTTAATCAAATTCAATTGTGATAGAAANGCACAGAAATTATTTCATTAATTTATTTTTATATTTTTAGCAACTAAACCAAAAAAACCTAAGAAAGATGAATTTAAAGTATCTTCAGATGGAAAACTAATCATAACTGATGATTGTGATGATGATAAAGTATTGAAACATAAAAGTAAGCTTTCATTACACTGTATTAGATTATTTCAATGATTAATATACAAAGAGTATTTTACTTTCATCCAATAAGAAAATTACAGTACATTAAAATGAATTATCTTATTGGTCTGAATATTAGTCAATATTTTTTTCTGAGTTTTAAGGGAGTAGAAAATTTCTCTCAACCTATATTTGAGCCCAATTTCAATAACTGTATATGATACACGTTGTACAGAGTTAAACAGAACTTATAATCTAATGCATCAATTGTCTAGTGATACTAAACATCAGCCAACTTGTCAAGCTGTGTATGGGAAATAATTGTTTGACACAATTGTAAATAATTGATTAATTGATTTTTTAATGTATTCAATAAAATCAGTTACATATGACATCCATCACAAAGCCTGATATGTATATAGAAACATCACCAAACAATCACCTGAATAATCGGGCTATAATTTTGCTAATTTTAATAATAAATACAGNTATTGGTCTGAATATTAGTCAATATTTTTTTCTGTTTTAAGGGGGTAGAAAATTTCTCTCAACCTGTATTTGAGCCCAATTTCAATAACTGTATAGGATACACATTGTACAGAGTTAAACAGAACTTAAACAAAATTTAATGCATCAATTGTCTAGTGATGCTAAACATCAGCCAACTTGTCAAGCTGTGTGTGGGAAGTAATTGTTTGGCACAATTGTAAATAATTGATTAATTGATTTTTTTAATGTATTCAATAAAATCAGTTACATATGACATCCATCACAAAGCCTGATATGTATATAGAAACATCACCAAACAATCACCTGAATAATCGGGCTATAATTTTGCTAATTTTAATAATAAATACAGAGTTAATTTGCTACTAGAAGTAGATGTTAGGTGCCATCTTTTAACTAAATTAATAATTCTAATTCTAATAATTTATTAAATAATTTAGAACCATCTGGAAGATGGTTTCTCTTCATATATATCTTCTTTGGTGATGTTTCTATATACATATCAGGCTTTGTGATGGATGTTTAGGAGTCGTTCCCAACCAGCACTGTGATTAACTGCATAAGGTTATATCTAAATTTTAATACATCTGGAAGCGAAGGCTTGCTCAGGATCTGGGTGGTGCACTGCATGGCAAGTGGAGGTTGCAGATTCAAGCACCACCTGGGTCAGTTCTTTTCTTTTCAGATGGTTCTAAATTATTTAATAAATTATTAAAAATTATAGTTATTAATTTAGATAGATATAAATAGATATTTCAATAGATGTTAGATGCCATCTCTTAACTAATTTAGTTAAGAGATGGCAGCTAACATCTATCTCTAGTAACAAAGTACTTAGTATTAATTATTAAAATTAACAAAATTATAGCCTGATTATTTAGGCAATTGTTTGGAAAATCAGTTACTTTTGGTAACTTATATATAGAAATTTTACTTTGATAACTTTTTATTTTACTCCTAGGAGTCTCTACTAATTCAGTAATCATCAAAATGGGAAAGATTGCCAAAAATTTAGTCAAAATTTATTCTGTTGTAAAGTGTGATTTCTATTGTACTATACTTATAAATTTGTGTATTCAATATGATTATATGTTTTAGGCTTTATAAAATGTTTTAGCCAGTTAAAAACATAAGACAAATGATAATGGAACAGAATGTTTTGATTTCATTTTCAACAGTCATAAAACTGCAAATATACTGCAATACACATGAATTATACCAAAGAATCCTACTTCTCCAGCATAATGTTTATGCTGGACAGCCTACTACCAGGTGCATAGAACATTGTTTTGATTTTGCTCTATAACTTTCATTAAATTTTTATTATATCAGAAAAAATAAGCAATAAGTTACAATTTGTCATTTATATGCATCAGACACATATTATATTTCTTTCTATAAAACAAATGCTTTTAGTACAATCTTCTGATCAACTAAGTATGATTTGAATGCAATTTATAAAAAATTAACTAAAAAAAGCAAACAAAAAATTCATTTATGCTGATTGATGCCAGGTATTTGTAATACAAATTCAAAAGATTTTATTTTTAACTAAAGTAATTTAAAAAGAAAGAAATATAATTGAACATGACTAATTTTCATAATAAATTACATAGATGAAAAGTAATAAGAATTCCACATATTTTCTTGTAAGAGTTAGAATAACAGTAGNAAAAAAAATTGTTAGCCAGATACTTTATTCTTCTGTTATTGAAAAAAAAGACTGCTCAAACAATTTAGATTTCATGGAAAATATTTTTAAATATTCACAATTTCTTCAGCATTTTCTATTATGTAAAATATCTTTTTGTTACGCCTATCCGTTAAATCTTCCTTCATGTTGCACAATGTCAATATCTTGAATGTTTTCGACTTAGTTTTCAATTTTCCGAACTTGCTTAAAAACATTTCTTCCATACTTATATTATGTAAAATTTTCTACTCGTAGAATTTGCAATTTTTTTCTTTTATTGTTGAAAAATAGTCGAAAATAACTTTTACAAGATATACTTTCTTATTCCTTTTGTTTCCACGATAAGAATTTATTATTTATTTTCTGTTTCTTAATAGTTTATTTATTTATTTTTATGACATTCGAATATATAATTTAAATTTATCAGATTTTGATCTTCACAATTAAATCGTTCCCATATCTAACAACGCTATTGTTCTTCCTTTCTTGTTGTATCTCGTTATGGTCGCTACTTATATGTGTACATTATACATATACTGTATTTAATTTATTTTTTATTTTTTGTTTATCTTTTTAATATTCTGTTGTTTTTTTCTTTTACTTGGATATACTTGAAACGAGAACAAATTCTTAACAAACTTGTTATTATCTGCATTAAAACAACCTTTTTTCTTTCTCTTTTCTAATTTCATTTGTGGTTTCCTTCTTTGTTCCGGCTCTAATTAGCTATAGAATCAGATCTATCTTAAATAAACCAATCTTCTCCTTTTTCTGTAACTTATATCTTCGTTGGATGTCGAAACTTTTCTGTAATTGAACTAAATTATTTTAATTACTTTTATAAAATTGTCTCTCTTTACTCTTTTAAATACTTTACTCGTTCGATCATAAGAACATAAAAAGAAAGATAAGCAATAGAAGATAAGCAAGAGGAAGATGGAAGATGCTATAGGAATTGTTTTTTTTTTATAAGATTATATATATATAATCTGCTATCAATTGACCGTTTATTTGAGAGATAATTTAATGAATTTATAAAAGATATATTCTGCTGTAAAATATATACTTTATCCGTTCAAACTTTCGTTTCTCAAATATCATATTTCTCTAGAACAACAATCTAAATCAATTTTATATCAAACGATAAGTAAATATGAGTCGGATAAACACATAAAATCTAAATATAGTTTATCGAGAGAACAAGAGAATAAATATATATATATAACTTAAATACAAAAATAAAGTACTACATTTATAAAATTTTAGTATTAATAATAATAGACAAACCCTTATGTTTCATTAATATTTTTTTTTTCAATTTTTTCAAAAAGTGACAAATTGAATTGTATGATAATTAATTAGTTTTTTTCTTTTTAATCGCTCCTATTTCACAAGTTCAGAAGAAACACGAAAAAAATACATAAAAGTATCTTTATAAGACGTCTTCGAGAGGAATTTTTAACATCTTCTGCATATTGAAGTGGACGAAGATCTGAAAATAAAGGTCGATTGTGCCGTGACCCTATTCAACTATTTTATTCGATCCCGAGATGTGAAGAAGGACGAATTATGAAGAGACTTTTATGTTTTTTAGTGTTTCTTCTGAACTTGTGAAAATTTTTACCGTAGTTATCGTCCCGGTTTTATATTTTTATTTTACGATTAATTTAGTCTCGTTTCGTGCCTGTTAAACAGAGCGTAACGGTAGGGAGGCGTAAGTAAAGTACGGAAGTTTTCATCCAATACAAAATTATGCAAAACAATGACGTATCCAGATACTGTATTGAGAAAATGTTCTCTGTTATGTATAAATCCCAGATCGAAATTAAAGTTCCCAGAAAGAAATTAAAGAAATTTAGTTGGTGTTTACACTTTTTTCCTTCAAAGAAAATGCATTATACCGCACGTGTTTGATGCGTGCGGTATAATGCCAATAATAATTATTGAAACGTTAATCCTCCGTTATATTTTCCAAAAGCTTTTAATCACAGAAAAATAAATGTTTTGCTCTTTACAAATTGACAATATCGCTGTTTAATGTTATATTTTTATAATGTTGTAATATAAATGCAATTTTTCTAACGAAAATATTATTATCCACTATTGAGTATCGGATACGGTATCAAATTTTATTTAAAAAATTTTCCTTTAAATATTTTAGGAATTATTCGATTCCAAATGAAACACTTTTATATATAAAAATATATTTTAATACCAAGCGTTTATAATTTGAAAAACAAACAAATTATTGAAAGTATTAATGATATTTTAGAAGGGAGAATGTCGGAATTTGATGATTATGAATTGAATTAGTTGATATTTTTAGAGATATTCTTCTTTATTCTNACTTTTATATATAAAAATATATTTTAATACCAAGCGTTTATAATTTGAAAAACAAACAAATTATTGAAAGTATTAATGATATTTTAGAAGGGAGAATGTCGGAATTTGATTATTATGAATTGAATTAGTTGATATTTTTAGAGATATTCTTCTTTATTCTATAGGAATCGGCAGAAATAAGCTACTATATTCAATTTTGTTTCTTTTATTTTCTTCAAATAACAGTAAAGAGCAGTCATTTATTGAAAATATGAAACATTGTAGCATAACATTCCAGAAATTCTTTGTTCATTATTGAAGAGTTCGAAGCAAATCTGCACTTTTGATTTTTGTTATAAAGACTTCATTTTGAGCAATTTCTCGTTTAAATTCTAAATATACAATTTTGACGGTTTTCTAAATAGCCATAGCCAATTTATTAGAGAGGACCGAATATTAGATCTTCGGAATTCAAACCTATTAAACTTGCACCTAGCATTTTTGTTTCTTTAGGCTACGACGAAATTGCGTTTTGCTGCGAATTTTCAAACGTTGCTTCTCAAATCGCTCTCAGGCATAAGTGAAATGGTGAGCTTGTTTTCATTTAAATCAACTTACAGACAAGCATTTCCTGACACAAAGCTGCAAACATCTTTCCATCTCTTTTAAAAAGAAAAAATATGCCGCGGGTCGGTCCCGATGAAAATCTGATACCAGTTGATTACTTCCGATTCTCTAGATTGGAGAAACTTTGATGTGAACTAGTTCATTACACCACTGCAATCTTCTCAAAGTAGCAGTCGGTTCCATTTTACACAACACAGAATTTCTCCCTAAATTAATTCTCTATCAAATTTATTAATAATCTACCGCATATTTTGGCTTCTCTTATTGTTTTTAATAACTATTTCCGCCTAAATCTTAAATACTAATTGATTTATAAGTAATTATATATGATGCAATCTTAAAACAGTAAAATAAATGATAATCATGAATGTTAATAACCGAAATATTTATGATAAATTTAATTTTTTGAACTGTAAATATAGAAAAAAAAACGATAAATATTTTAAAGGGAGGAAAATATCTTGAAGTTAATTTTATTAATAACGAGACTGATCTAATTTGGGATCGACCGGAAATAAATATCTAATTTAATTTAAGCCGCTTTAAGACATCGTTTGCCATCTAGCGGGAACAAAAAGAACTTAATGATATCTGTCCAAGTAATTTAATTTTATCAATTCTATAGCTATTTAAATAGTGACACGGAGGAAAATTTAAAGGGAGAAATTTGTATCAAATGTCATTCTAATGTGCAGCCGACTGAAATTTGCGAGAGACTAATCATTTCCACCATCTTTTCCTTCCATTATATCACTGCACTATAATGTAGTTTGGAAAGCATTCCACAGTCCATTACCAGTCGATTTTCTACATTTTTATAAATCTAAAACTCTGCTCTCTTCTCACTTACTAATAATAGCAGATAGAATTTCCCCATTTAATTGCTGGACGATATCAAATTTATAAAGCGACGGCACTTCTGACCCACTTGGAATCTCTTTCAAGTATTTTGGCAGCGTTATCGCTTTAGTTAGTAAATAATGCCGACCTTGTGTGCGAATGACATCATAACCACGTAACGGTATCATCACACGTATCTAAGGTGTCCCCTCGTTATTTTTCACTTTACTCTTCGTCTTAATTAAAATTCCTGCTTATTAACTAATTTACGAATTTATTGATAATTACACTACGTAGAAAATTCGTTCTTTAAAATATAGGCTACACATTTAGAGCTTGGACAAATTTCCTCGTTTTATAAAAAGCCGAATATAATTTCCATATTTTAGTTTATTTCGAACGTTTTTATACGGTTTTTACCGTCTTAAATGGAAGAATGTTAATGTTATTGATATTTCTTAGAAAGACGAATGAATAAGTTCAGTCACTTGCATATATTTCGAATACAAAACTGCAATCCTACTTATTTGCCTGATGCTATATTCTGATTTCCCTTTACTTGCCAATTGGCTATTCCCATGGAATGTGTCTAGCAACATTACAGAATTAGTACGAATCGGATGTGTTTAAATATTTTATAATAAATTTATTATTCTAATAGCGAATCAAACTTTTTTTTTAACTCGACTCTTATTCCACTAGACGACATCTAGTGTCTGTAAAATAAATCAAAAGGGAGGAACTATCTGTCGACATCACGCCCAGAGTTACTTTATCACATCCCATGTCACGGGGATACGTGACATCACGGAAAAGATGCGTGATGCGTGTGATGATGCTCTTGGCGCAAGTTTTAAAATTAATCTCATTTTTAAGGCAATCAGATTTCTGTAAATATTAAAATGGTTTTTAAATGACCTGTTTAATCATGTTTTTCCTCACTTCATACTCTTGTTTACTTCTGTTGAATTAATTAGGGAAAGAAACAGATGCAAAAACCAATCCCGATCAAATTACCTTGGTTATGGTGCTGAGATAATCGAAATGGGTGGAGATCGTTACAGATATTTATCAAGCGAATGGGAGTGGTTTGTATTTAAACAAGCGAATAATTCAAATTTTACTACATTCTTAAGTTGTAAATATAATATTCATTTTATAATTCGTTATTTTAGGCCGTTATTTTAAGTTAGGAAAAAAAAGATAAGAAATTATCGTGAGAAAAACGTCACGTTTTCATCCAACTTATCCTAAAATGCTTCATTAAAATTAACGTGACTTCCTTGTTAGATATAAGCTATTGATGATAAGCTTCTTGATTGCGATCGACTAACTCCTACACAAACTTGTTGTTGACAAAATAAAGATGCTGGAAATTCAGGCTTTATAATATAGGCTAGTAAAAAATTATTATATTAAAAGCTCCATTTGCTTTTTCCAGATTATTCGGGTGGAGCGTGAAAACAGTATCTATAGCTTTAAAATGAGAGCCGACAGACTTTACGACTTTTCGCCCACGTGAACAAAATAATCCCCCGGAGAAACGGCCCATTTGGTTATTATCCAATTATATAATTACAAAAACGGTATTAAACGAAAAAATTTCTTTGTCTCAATTTAGCTCTGAAGCTTTTTTTAGCATTATTTTGTTGTAAACAACGTTCTTTCTTTCTCTCTCCTTTTCCCTTCGCACTTTTGTTCGGATAGGGCAAGAATTTTAAGAGGTGTAACTCGTAGATTTACTGTCCACTGCTTCTGTCATTAGTGAAATAATGAAAAGCGATCGCCTACATTATATAGCAGATATAATCATTAAATTGGCCATGAAATGTGACTGTAGGTGGCCAAAACTAATCTTAATGCCACCTCAATTCTATATTATAAAATTGGACAAAATAAATAAGTTTATTATACAGAGAACTCGAAAAAATAAATCTCAATGATTCTTTGTCCAATTAAAAGAAACATAATATCTATAAATGGAAATCGATTTATTTCTTTAAGAACGATTTCTATGTTTATGTTGATGAATAAAGGGTTAAAAGGAGAAAGTTGCCACCCAAAGCTATTTTTACGTTCTCGTTTAAGGAGAAACCCGTTTCAAAACAGTTTTTTTCTTCCCCATTTGTTTTTCGCATAACTTTATTAAATCGAGATAAAAATCTCTCTCTTTTGACATTTATTGTTCATAAAATATTCTTCCAATAAGAAATACATAAATCTCGATAACGTATACTCAATATGTATACATTATTTCCATCCCGTCGGTACGGTTACTGCGCAAGAACACGTTCACTTTTTTTTTTTTAATCCAGCTTTATTATAGAAAATACGTAATTTTAAAAAATTTTTCACGAGGGGTGCTTCCCTCCAAACAATTTCAATTACCCTCCCAGTGAGCAATGACATTCGTGACGTCACATTTTCCGCCTACATCGGCGCATGCGATGTAGAATCAAGGCCGTATTTAATTCCTTTATCTGGCGCGGTAGCCAAACTCCGATTTCAGTTTTGTGTCAAGAAGTTGAATACCTAAGCCACCGTTGTGACGTCATCATGAAGCATTTTTGTTTGTTTTCACTTTTTATTCATTTTGTTGTGGCCAAACGAATTTCTAATTGGCACATAAAGATAGCCCAAAGTCAAGGGTAAGGCTAAATATATACTGTATATTCTATACTCAACTTTTGCCAATTTGCTTTTAAATATATTTAAAGTCCGAGATATAATTAAGAAATAATTTTTAAAAAGTTTTTAAATTATTTTTTGTTCTTTTAAATGTTTTAAATTAAATTGTCAAANTATTATTTCAGCTCAAGATATTTATTTTTCCCTTACTAATTGAGCAATTTTGGTTCAAGATGCGTGTCAGGTAAATATATTATAGGTTCTTTAAACAATGATTTTTCTTAAAATCCCAGTGATTTAGAAATTTGAATTTTGATTGTTCCATAAATATTAATAAGAAAACTTCTCTAACTTAAAATATCTTTTTATTTTTTTCGAATTATTTATGAAATTATCGACATATTTTATGAAGTTCCATAGGCAAGAAACATCTCCAGGAATTTATTAAATATGTCAGGTATGAAGTTATTAAACCCCATATTGATTAATCAGCGTGAATAAAAAAAATATATCTTTTCAGAAAACAAATAAAATAATATATAAAAATATTTATTTTATAATTTCGAATCTTACACTCATACAATTAACATTACGTTATCGTTTTATCCAAAGATTTCGATTTCTGCGACTATAAATTGTTATTCCATTTTTATCATTCTTTCCTTCTCCTGAATTTATTATTTCGTACAGTTTTTTTCTGCATAAATAGATTTTATAAATTATAATTTCGCGTTTCATTGCCAACTTTTACAATTTACAATCTAAATTTCACGATATATTGACCAAAAAAGAAAAAAAAAAAAAAAAAACATTGATATTACAATATTTCAATTTTAAATTTTCAAATTCTCGTCAGAAATGATGTTTTTAGAAGATTGCTTGCAGTTTGACAAGCAAGTATGTATATATTATTATTTTTCTTTACCATTTTCAAACTTATTGGGCATATGACAAGTCTTGAAACTTCTTCGATTTATTCAAACGACTGTTTTCCTTTTTTATTTTTTACCTTTTGAAAAATTGACACTGTCAAATTTTTGCAGCTCTTAATGGACTTTTTCCTATTTTTCATTTAACATTTATTCCTGTCATATCAAAAGATATTATTAAAACATAACTGTATAAATTTTTCATTATTTAAATATATTATTACTATAAATATTTTTTCATTTATTTATTTATTAAATCTATAAATTAGTTTACAGTTATTAGCTGTATTTTTAATATTTTAATTATTTAATGCTTTATACGTCTCTTTCCTTGAAAATATTCTACTAATTGAATTTTTCTAGATAATTTAGTTTTTTATATGATATATAAATAGGTTAAATGCCTTAATGTAACATTATTTACTACTACAATATGAAATATTTCTTCAGTTATTTCGAAATAAAATTCAATTACTAGTAACTTGATTTAATCATTTTTCTATAGTGAAACTTTTAAGAGGTTATAAAGTTATTAAAATAATAGTCTATAATTTGTATAATAAATAAAATAAAAAAAATTAATACGAGAAACAAATTTTATTTTTATTTTATTAAAAAAAAATAATAATAATAAAATAATCGGAAATTAAATTCAGATCGAGTAAAATTATTTAAATCAGCAAAAATTATCTTCAATTTTCTATTTTATTATTATTATTTAAAAAAAAATTGTTAGCCAGATACTTTATTCTTCTGTTATTGAAAAAAAAGACTGCTCAAACAATTTAGATTTCATGGAAAATATTTTTAAATATTCACAATTTCTTCAGCATTTTCTATTATGTAAAATATCTTTTTGTTACGCCTATCCGTTAAATCTTCCTTCATGTTGCACAATGTCAATATCTTGAATGTTTTCGACTTAGTTTTCAATTTTCCGAACTTGCTTAAAAACATTTCTTCCATACTTATATTATGTAAAATTTTCTACTCGTAGAATTTGCAATTTTTTTCTTTTATTGTTGAAAAATAGTCGAAAATAACTTTTACAAGATATACTTTCTTATTCCTTTTGTTTCCACGATAAGAATTTATTATTTATTTTCTGTTTCTTAATAGTTTATTTATTTATTTTTATGACATTCGAATATATAATTTAAATTTATCAGATTTTGATCTTCACAATTAAATCGTTCCCATATCTAACAACGCTATTGTTCTTCCTTTCTTGTTGTATCTCGTTATGGTCGCTACTTATATGTGTACATTATACATATACTGTATTTAATTTATTTTTTATTTTTTGTTTATCTTTTTAATATTCTGTTGTTTTTTTCTTTTACTTGGATATACTTGAAACGAGAACAAATTCTTAACAAACTTGTTATTATCTGCATTAAAACAACCTTTTTTCTTTCTCTTTTCTAATTTCATTTGTGGTTTCCTTCTTTGTTCCGGCTCTAATTAGCTATAGAATCAGATCTATCTTAAATAAACCAATCTTCTCCTTTTTCTGTAACTTATATCTTCGTTGGATGTCGAAACTTTTCTGTAATTGAACTAAATTATTTTAATTACTTTTATAAAATTGTCTCTCTTTACTCTTTTAAATACTTTACTCGTTCGATCATAAGAACATAAAAAGAAAGATGAGCAATAGAAGATAAGCAAGAGGAAGATGGAAGATGCTATAGGAATTGTTTTTTTTTATAAGATTATATATATATAATCTGCTATCAATTGACCGTTTATTTGAGAGATAATTTAATGAATTTATAAAAGATATATTCTGCTGTAAAATATATACTTTATCCGTTCAAACTTTCGTTTCTCAAATATCATATTTCTCTAGAACAACAATCTAAATCAATTTTATATCAAACGATAAGTAAATATGAGTCGGATAAACACAAAATCTAAATATAGTTTATCGAGAGAACAAGAGAATAAATATATATATATAACTTAAATACAAAAATAAAGTACTACATTTATAAAATTTTAGTATTAATAATAATAGACAAACCCTTATGTTTCATTAATATTTTTTTTTTCAATTTTTTCAAAAAGTGACAAATTGAATTGTATGATAATTAATTAGTTTTTTTCTTTTTAATCGCTCCTATTTCACAAGTTCAGAAGAAACACGAAAAAAATACATAAAAGTATCTTTATAAGACGTCTTCGAGAGGAATTTTTAACATCTTCTGCATATTGAAGTGGACGAAGATCTGAAAATAAAGGTCGATTGTGCCGTGACCCTATTCAACTATTTTATTCGATCCCGAGATGTGAAGAAGGACGAATTATGAAGAGACTTTTATGTTTTTTAGTGTTTCTTCTGAACTTGTGAAAATTTTTACCGTAGTTATCGTCCCGGTTTTATATTTTTATTTTACGATTAATTTAGTCTCGTTTCGTGCCTGTTAAACAGAGCGTAACGGTAGGGAGGCGTAAGTAAAGTACGGAAGTTTTCATCCAATACAAAATTATGCAAAACAATGACGTATCCAGATACTGTATTGAGAAAATGTTCTCTGTTATGTATAAATCCCAGATCGAAATTAAAGTTCCCAGAAAGAAATTAAAGAAATTTAGTTGGTGTTTACACTTTTTTCCTTCAAAGAAAATGCATTATACCGCACGTGTTTGATGCGTGCGGTATAATGCCAATAATAATTATTGAAACGTTAATCCTCCGTTATATTTTCCAAAAGCTTTTAATCACAGAAAAATAAATGTTTTGCTCTTTACAAATTGACAATATCGCTGTTTAATGTTATATTTTTATAATGTTGTAATATAAATGCAATTTTTCTAACGAAAATATTATTATCCACTATTGAGTATCAGATACGGTATCAAATTTTATTTAAAAAATTTTCCTTTAAATATTTTAGGAATTATTCGATTCCAAATGAAACACTTTTATATATAAAAATATATTTTAATACCAAGCGTTTATAATTTGAAAAACAAACAAATTATTGAAAGTATTAATGATATTTTAGAAGGGAGAATGTCGGAATTTGATGATTATGAATTGAATTAGTTGATATTTTTAGAGATATTCTTCTTTATTCTATAGGAATCGGCAGAAATAAGCTACTATATTCAATTTTGTTTCTTTTATTTTCTTCAAATAACAGTAAAGAGCAGTCATTTATTGAAAATATGAAACATTGTAGCATAACATTCCAGAAATTCTTTGTTCATTATTGAAGAGTTCGAAGCAAATCTGCACTTTTGATTTTTGTTATAAAGACTTCATTTTGAGCAATTTCTCGTTTAAATTCTAAATATACAATTTTGACGGTTTTCTAAATAGCCATAGCCAATTTATTAGAGAGGACCGAATATTAGATCTTCGGAATTCAAACCTATTAAACTTGCACCTAGCATTTTTGTTTCTTTAGGCTACGACGAAATTGCGTTTTGCTGCGAATTTTCAAACGTTGCTTCTCAAATCGCTCTCAGGCATAAGTGAAATGGTGAGCTTGTTTTCATTTAAATCAACTTACAGACAAGCATTTCCTGACACAAAGCTGCAAACATCTTTCCATCTCTTTTAAAAAGAAAAAATATGCCGCGGGTCGGTCCCGATGAAAATCTGATACCAGTTGATTACTTCCGATTCTCTAGATTGGAGAAACTTTGATGTGAACTAGTTCATTACACCACTGCAATCTTCTCAAAGTAGCAGTCGGTTCCATTTTACACAACACAGAATTTCTCCCTAAATTAATTCTCTATCAAATTTATTAATAATCTACCGCATATTTTGGCTTCTCTTATTGTTTTTAATAACTATTTCCGCCTAAATCTTAAATACTAATTGATTTATAAGTAATTATATATGATGCAATCTTAAAACAGTAAAATAAATGATAATCATGAATGTTAATAACCGAAATATTTATGATAAATTTAATTTTTTGAACTGTAAATATAGAAAAAAAAAACGATAAATATTTTAAAGGGAGGAAAATATCTTGAAGTTAATTTTATTAATAACGAGACTGATCTAATTTGGGATCGACCGGAAATAAATATCTAATTTAATTTAAGCCGCTTTAAGACATCGTTTGCCATCTAGCGGGAACAAAACGAACTTAATGATATCTGTCCAAGTAATTTAATTTTATCAATTCTATAGCGATTTAAATAGTGACACGGAGGAAAATTTAAAGGGAGAAATTTGTATCAAATGTCATTCTAATGTGCAGCCGACTGAAATTTGCGAGAGACTAATCATTTCCACCATCTTTTCCTTCCATTATATCACTGCACTATAATGTAGTTTGGAAAGCATTCCACAGTCCATTACCAGTCGATTTTCTACATTTTTATAAATCTAAAACTCTGCTCTCTTCTCACTTACTAATAATAGCAGATAGAATTTCCCCATTTAATTGCTGGACGATATCAAATTTATAAAGCGACGGCACTTCTGACCCACTTGGAATCTCTTTCAAGTATTTTGGCAGCGTTATCGCTTTAGTTAGTAAATAATGCCGACCTTGTGTGCGAATGACATCATAACCACGTAACGGTATCATCACACGTATCTAAGGTGTCCCCTCGTTATTTTTCACTTTACTCTTCGTCTTAATTAAAATTCCTGCTTATTAACTAATTTACGAATTTATTGATAATTACACTACGTAGAAAATTCGTTCTTTAAAATATAGGCTACACATTTAGAGCTTGGACAAATTTCCTCGTTTTATAAAAAGCCGAATATAATTTCCATATTTTAGTTTATTTCGAACGTTTTTATACGGTTTTTACCGTCTTAAATGGAAGAATGTTAATGTTATTGATATTTCTTAGAAAGACGAATGAATAAGTTCAGTCACTTGCATATATTTCGAATACAAAACTGCAATCCTACTTATTTGCCTGATGCTATATTCTGATTTCCCTTTACTTGCCAATTGGCTATTCCCATGGAATGTGTCTAGCAACATTACAGAATTAGTACGAATCGGATGTGTTTAAATATTTTATAATAAATTTATTATTCTAATAGCGAATCAAACTTTTTTTTTAACTCGACTCTTATTCCACTAGACGACATCTAGTGTCTGTAAAATAAATCAAAAGGGAGGAACTATCTGTCGACATCACGCCCAGAGTTACTTTATCACATCCCATGTCACGGGGATACGTGACATCACGGAAAAGATGCGTGATGCGTGTGATGATGCTCTTGGCGCAAGTTTTAAAATTAATCTCATTTTTAAGGCAATCAGATTTCTGTAAATATTAAAATGGTTTTTAAATGACCTGTTTAATCATGTTTTTCCTCACTTCATACTCTTGTTTACTTCTGTTGAATTAATTAGGGAAAGAAACAGATGCAAAAACCAATCCCGATCAAATTACCTTGGTTATGGTGCTGAGATAATCGAAATGGGTGGAGATCGTTACAGATATTTATCAAGCGAATGGGAGTGGTTTGTATTTAAACAAGCGAATAATTCAAATTTTACTACATTCTTAAGTTGTAAATATAATATTCATTTTATAATTCGTTATTTTAGGCCGTTATTTTAAGTTAGGAAAAAAAAGATAAGAAATTATCGTGAGAAAAACGTCACGTTTTCATCCAACTTATCCTAAAATGCTTCATTAAAATTAACGTGACTTCCTTGTTAGATATAAGCTATTGATGATAAGCTTCTTGATTGCGATCGACTAACTCCTACACAAACTTGTTGTTGACAAAATAAAGATGCTGGAAATTCAGGCTTTATAATATAGGCTAGTAAAAAATTATTATATTAAAAGCTCCATTTGCTTTTTCCAGATTATTCGGGTGGAGCGTGAAAACAGTATCTATAGCTTTAAAATGAGAGCCGACAGACTTTACGACTTTTCGCCCACGTGAACAAAATAATCCCCCGGAGAAACGGCCCATTTGGTTATTATCCAATTATATAATTACAAAAACGGTATTAAACGAAAAAATTTCTTTGTCTCAATTTAGCTCTGAAGCTTTTTTTAGCATTATTTTGTTGTAAACAACGTTCTTTCTTTCTCTCTCCTTTTCCCTTCGCACTTTTGTTCGGATAGGGCAAGAATTTTAAGAGGTGTAACTCGTAGATTTACTGTCCACTGCTTCTGTCATTAGTGAAATAATGAAAAGCGATCGCCTACATTATATAGCAGATATAATCATTAAATTGGCCATGAAATGTGACTGTAGGTGGCCAAAACTAATCTTAATGCCACCTCAATTCTATATTATAAAATTGGACAAAATAAATAAGTTTATTATACAGAGAACTCGAAAAAATAAATCTCAATGATTCTTTGTCCAATTAAAAGAAACATAATATCTATAAATGGAAATCGATTTATTTCTTTAAGAACGATTTCTATGTTTATGTTGATGAATAAAGGGTTAAAAGGAGAAAGTTGCCACCCAAAGCTATTTTTACGTTCTCGTTTAAGGAGAAACCCGTTTCAAAACAGTTTTTTTCTTCCCCATTTGTTTTTCGCATAACTTTATTAAATCGAGATAAAAATCTCTCTCTTTTGACATTTATTGTTCATAAAATATTCTTCCAATAAGAAATACATAAATCTCGATAACGTATACTCAATATGTATACATTATTTCCATCCCGTCGGTACGGTTACTGCGCAAGAACACGTTCACTTTTTTTTTTTTAATCCAGCTTTATTATAGAAAATACGTAATTTTAAAAAATTTTTCACGAGGGGTGCTTCCCTCCAAACAATTTCAATTACCCTCCCAGTGAGCAATGACATTCGTGACGTCACATTTTCCGCCTACATCGGCGCATGCGATGTAGAATCAAGGCCGTATTTAATTCCTTTATCTGGCGCGGTAGCCAAACTCCGATTTCAGTTTTGTGTCAAGAAGTTGAATACCTAAGCCACCGTTGTGACGTCATCATGAAGCATTTTTGTTTGTTTTCACTTTTTATTCATTTTGTTGTGGCCAAACGAATTTCTAATTGGCACATAAAGATAGCCCAAAGTCAAGGGTAAGGCTAAATATATACTGTATATTCTATACTCAACTTTTGCCAATTTGCTTTTAAATATATTTAAAGTCCGAGATATAATTAAGAAATAATTTTTAAAAAGTTTTTAAATTATTTTTTGTTCTTTTAAATGTTTTAAATTAAATTGTCAAAGTTTAAGATTGCGATTTTTACCTTGTAAAATGTACGTCATTTTTCTATTGTTTAAAAATTTAATTGGCATTTTTAAAATTAAATTTTATTCCATAATACAACATTAATTTCCATTAACAACCCAAATTTAAAATTAACTTTTCTAATGAAAAAAACCAATTTTTTAATATCATTTCCATTCTAAATAAATTGATATTAATATTATATTTCAAAACAATTATTATTATTTTTTTTCAGAGCGTATTTTACATTAATTTTACAAGGAAATGTAAAATTAATGTAAAAATACTCGTTTGAGTAGAGTAATTTCTTTTCTAATAATCCGAAGGTTAATGATATATAGCATATATATATAATGGGCTATTATAAATAAAATGGTGTTTTAAAAATAATTTTATTTTTCATTAAAAAGGAAATTGTCAAATTTTACATGACGCGCCATTTATCACGAAATATATCTCTGAAGGGCAGAGAATGTTTGTGATCTACATTTTAAATATTTTAAAATATGTTTACGTTTAAAGAAATGATACCTTCCGAGAGTTATATATATATATGTGTGTGTGAGCCATTAAAATTTTAGCTTTTGTTGCAGTTTTAAGTATGTACTGTACAAAGCAATACTTACTTTTAGCCATACTTTAATAAATATATTAATGTTTATCGCCGTTTTCTGCTAGAAATTATAAGTTTATACAGCATTAAATTGTTTATATTTAAGAAATAAGTACTTATACCACGACCGAATATTCATAAACAACTTTTATAAACTGTCCAGTGCACTCGGACGTTTGCTCTTACTCTCTGAAAAAATAAAATATGATCTGCAACATGTTCGAGTTTTTTTTTCCTTTATAGAAATAAAAACAAATTCAGAATAACGTTTTATATATTAATAGTTATAAAAAAAAGTAATTAAATCTTTACGGAGTTTTTTCTTCTTACTTAAAAGAGCAATAACACCAAACCACGTGATTCTTAATAAATAATTTATAAAATAATTTAAAATATTAGAGAAACGTAATCGATCTTCTGTTAATGTGTTTAAAGTAAATAAATTTAAACATCATTTTATGAGGAAGAATAAATCCAATAATTTATTTTGAAACTCGAGTTAAATGCTACTTATATATCGGAAATGGCTTAAGCAGTTTATTTTAATCGGATGTGAAATTTATACTGTTTATATATTTTGCGTATTTTAAAATGGTTAGAGGTTCTTTAGATTTATTATATGTATACTTCTTTTATTATGCTAATTAATCACGCTAAGCTTAAAATTGTATATAAAGTTCTAAAGAAAAGCGATAGATGGCGGTATCTGACGTCAACAACGAAACGTGAGAAAGTAGAGAAACACGTGGTGATGTAGATTACCAAATGAGTAGGATTAATGATTCAGTCGAGCGCCAAATGAATGTAAGTCAATAACAGCTGTAATGACTCATTTGTGATCAGATTGCCCAGTAGAAATGAAATAAATTAAAGGAGCTTCTTCCTTTAAACAGAGCCATTTAACAAGTATCAAATAACGTGTCCTGTTCACTGCTTTAATTCAAAGCTGGACTCCTTCTTTTTGGATAAAAAAAAAGAAAAAAAAAATATATATATATATATAATAATAAATTAAATTCAGACCTTGTTATAAGTTTCGAAACTCCGATCCTTTTTCTTCCATATAACGCTTCAGATATTATTTTTCACACTGATGTCTGTTATATGGAAAAGTAATTTTAAATGTGATACACTTAATATCAAAAATGATTGGGTATACAATATTTCTTTTGTATTATTCAACAAAATTTGGTGTTTAGGGGTTATTTACCCGATAATTTCGGAATCTGTAATAAATGCTCTTACCGTTAAAGAAACATAAAAAGTTTATAATAATGAAAATATTTATTTTATAAATAATATATACATAAAAAAATATTCCTCCCGCAGACCAAATACTTGTGTAGTAGAAGAAATTCCGGAAACGTCTCATAAATATTGGACAGAATGTAAATATTGGACAAACAGAGAAATCTGTGGAATTAATTCGTAAGTTTTTAATAAAGATATTTATACAACCTATTAAATACTAATAAAGAAACGAAAATTCAATAACTATCATTTCAATTATATGTTGTTTTCATTAATATTTTTCAACAATTTTATTTTCAAAAAATTATTTAAATATAAAAGAGGTATTTGCATTTTATTATATCATTCAATAGATTAAATACATTTAATGCATTTCTAGGATTATCAGATACGAATGTTGTGAAGGCTATATTCAAGTTGAAGGCAAACCTGGTTGTACTGGAGGTATTAATGTTATTAACAACAAGTTCTTAATTTTATTTTTAGTAGTAGATTTAAATCAAATATTTCAAAGGCATTTAAAAATTTATTTATTGTTTTCTTTGCATGTTTTGAAACTTCTATTTTATTTCTGTAAGCAGTTTTGATCTAAATATGAATATTTATTTCAATTATTTTAGGAATTTTTCTAAACACTGAAAGATTACTGTATATGAGATTAATAATTTAACCTTCATTTCTTGCTCTTAGCATTATTATAGAACAAAATAAATTGTACTAAAACTTTGGGGAAAAAATATTAAAACATAAAATTTATTTATTGTATAAAATGAAATGAAAAATATTTATTATTCTCATTTATTATTATTTTGAATATTTTTTATTTTTACTTAATTAGAGATTAAAATTTTATTAGCTATTTAATTTTAATGCCTTTGTACCTTAATTATGTATCTTTGGAAAAAACTTGAAACCTAAAGATGTTATCTACAAAATAATAAATAGTAAGAGATTTGAAATGAATAATAATCAGTTAGAAATTGTTTTGAATGTTTTATGTAGCTATTTCAATTAAAATAATCAATTAAACATTAATTTTTTTATAGTAAGATTTACAATAATAATATGAATGATATAAGGAATTTATTAAAATCATAATATTTCTAACATTATGAACATATTAGAATATACAAATACATTCATATAATGACCATATTTGTATTTCCTTAAATGATAAACAGAAATATCTTTTTGAGTAACATTTCAATAAAAAAAAAACTTAAATAGTGGTTACAGTATGTTTAAAATTAAAGGTTTCAACAATGATTTTAATATATTAGTACTTAAGGTAGTTAACACTTTCTTAAATCTTGAGAATAAACATTCTATCATTTAAAAGTGAGAGCAAAATATAAAAATTTTAAAACTTAGATTATAAGTCAAATCTATTTTTACCTTGTCAATCTCCAGAAACAGAATAATTGACAATAAATTTAAGTATAATACTATATTCTGCAATGTTTTTAAATTAAGTTGCATTCTTTATATTCTCTAGTTCTATTATTATTTTAATAAAGCAGTTTTTTTTTCCAGTGAAACCAATGTCTAATGTATTAGATACAGCGAGAGACCTTGGAGCGACTAAGTTTGTAGAATATTTAATTCGTGGTGGATTTTCCCAGCAACTGATACAAGGAGAGAAAGCTGTTACATTATTTGCTCCTACAAATGAAGCATTTAAAGTATTTTAAATATATAATATACATACACATTATTTTAATACTTTCTCATTTTCAAAATGTAGTTAATAACTATCTAGACTAAAATATAGTTTTAATATTTAATAAATTTTAAAAAATATATATTATTCACTTTAAGTTCAATCAAAATAATTTAAATTTTAAATTTTTATGTATTTTAATCATTATATTAGGCAATGGATTTGAATTATATTAGTTCCTTAGAAGAAAGCATTAATGAAAGGCGATCTCCATATCTCGGCTATCATATTATTGAAAATAAATTACTGAGTCGAGAATTACATGGCAATAATGAAGCAGAAACATTGTATAGTGGAAAAAAATTAAGAATTAGTCGTTTTGGAAATGGAGTAAGTTTACAGAATAAACATTAAAAAACTTTCAAATAGCTTATAAAAAAATAAAATATTATTTTAACTGAAAAGTGTCAATAGTGTCAAACATATAGTGTCAAATTAAAATAAATCATAAATATTAATTTAAATTATTATTAATTTTCAATGAATTTTATTATAAATAAATTGCCTTTTCCATACTTTTAAAATGCATTAAAAATAATAAAATATAAATCTCTAATGCTGTTTTTAGATGATGACTGTAGATTGTGCTCTTGTTGTACGTAAAGATCAACAAGCCACCAATGGAATTGTCCATCTTATCGATAAAGTACTCGTTCCACCACCATCTAGAGGACTTTCAAGTATTCCAGAAATTATATTTACTGATGGAAGATTTCGTGAAATGGCTCAATTAATGATAGAAACCAATTATGTGAATGAATTAAGAGCTAATGGGCCTTTCACTATTTTGGCTCCAACTGATGAAACATTTTACAAAATGCGTGAAAATGGAATATCTTTTTCCAACAACAAAGAAGCAAAAAGAGGTAATTTTAAAATATATTTAGAAGTAATAAATGTTTATGAATTATTATTGAAAACATAAAATGTAATTCTGCTGATTGAATGCTTTCAATAATTTAATTTATTTCTATGATTTTTAGCACTTTTGAAAAATCACATTATCCCACATGCTGTGTGTCCATCAGTTGTCATTGATAAACATCATCTCACAACACTTGGAGGTGGAGTTTTAGAATTGCATTGTAATAAATCTGGTTTATATGCAAATGATGCAAAACTGAAGAAAGAAACATTAATAGCTAGTAATGGAATGATTCAAGTTTTAGAAAATGTTATTATTCCTGACAGAGGTAAACTATTTTGTAATCAAAAATTAATAAATTTACCATAAATGTCATTTTAATTAATATTTTAATTAAATATTTTACAGCTAGAAGCCTGGAAGATTTAATGAAGAAGAATTCTGATAAAATTGATATATTTTTAAAAATTTTAAAAAAAGCAAATATGGAATCTATACTTAATAGTGCAAATCTTACAGTAACTATATTTGCACCATCGGATGCTGCATTTGAAACATTGGATGAATCAGAATTAAACCAATTGATGTCAGATGTAGAAAAAGCACGTGAATTAATTAATTATCATGTTGTCCATGGTAGACATCGATCTGACAATATAGCAGACAACCAAAAAGTCTTGACTTTAGATAGGCAGAATCATCTTCGATTAAAAGTTTACAGAAAGGTAAAGTTAAATGCAAAGTTTTATCATATAAATAAATATATAACAATCTAAAATACTGTAGGAGGTGGTAAAAAGTATGGATTGCATCCATAGGCAATGCAATTACTATTATTTTGAGCAATAGATTTAAGATATGTACTCCAAAACCCTTCAAACTGAGTGTAGAAGAGTAAGTAGGCTTACATTTTGGCATTTATCAATATGTGGAAAATTCTTGATGAGATATGATGATTATGCTGGACAGGAGGAGGTGGAGATATGTAATGGTTCCACTTCCTTCAACCCCTTCATGCATAATACTGTGTCCTTCTGCACCTTAATCAAATGCACTTATATTCACTGTTCCAAGGTCACAGATTGAAATGCCAGGCAGGACCATCTGTCTAGCACTACAGAATTGTCTCCAGAAGTGTAATATTGAGAACTTTGTATATACTGATCAACATATGCTGAAATGTAAGCCTTCTTCCTCCTCCTCCATATTCATACACTTCATAAAACTTCAACCTATTTTTGAATCTATCATTAAAAATAATAATAAATGCATTGCATACTGATACAGTCCTAATCTAAAATAGATTATGAAAGATCATTATAAACATAACTTCATCATACAACTAAAATTATTAAGTATAACAAAAATTTATTAATTTTATATGATTAATTAATATATATCAATTTCTGTAACTAATCAGATAATTTAACAAAATTATTTTTAATATTTAAATTCATACTTACAAATATTATAATTTTTTCATCTGGAAATCTGAAATTTAGTATTAATCTAATGTGGCTGGCTATAAGTCCCAAATTAGATGAGTCACTCCCACATTTGAGCTTCTATTGTCCCACTGTCTCCCAAATATTTGGCAGGATACTGAACATCCTGCTTTAGAAGAACAACATAATGAATGTTCCTCCTGATGACCTCAATTCACTGACTGAACAATGTTACCATATTATATAGGATGCACTGACAATTGATTGAAGTCTGTTGCATGTGTGTAGTAAAATTATAAGTCAACCAATACTCCAATACAATATTTCAATGCAGCTTCAGCAGTATCATTCAACCTAAAATCTGGTGGTTTTCTGTCTTGCTGGGACTAATGCACTCACTGGAAGGATTTCTCATGAATGGACTTATTGTTCTTGTTGACTTTTCTTAACCATAAATCTAGATGTTTATACTTGTTACAACATTGCTTCTGGTGAAATGTTACATTGATGCCTCTGGTACTGGGAACATTTGCAGTAACTATACAAGGCATTCAAACAGCACTTGGATCTTACATAAAAAAATTCACTCATTAGTGAAATGTTGTGCAACAAATGTTTTTCCAGCAGAGGACACAGTTCCAAACACTTCATTGATTCTGTGGCAGTTAGATTGAAGTAAATCATGAGATAATTTGAATTCACAATTGTCACAATTCAGTTTTTGTAGTATCCTGGTATCCTGCATATCCTGAAATGTATCTTGTTCCAGTATCCATTGTAGTTAATTGTTAATATAAACTTGCAAATAACAGGGTTACTAGATTAATAGTAGTTTAAAAATTAAAAATCTAAGCAGATGCTGACCTGAAAAGAAAAAATTGATCATTTTATTCCTCCCAGATCTCTCTTGTACAGACACTTCACTGTTGTTGATTTTAAGAAAATACTCTCAACAGAAAATAAAGCCTACTAGGATAAGTACTTATAATTGAAAAGACTACATAAAAAGTTGTTAACAAAAAACAACAATGAGTTAAAAACAATTTTTAATAATTCAACTGAACACATCTTATTATTAATTAAGAAGTTATTAATATTTATCCTTAGTGGGAACTTTCTTTAAAAATTCTTTGTCATTTAAATCAGTACCATTTAAAATATGACTATATATTTCAGGAAGTTCCTATTGTTACTAGGCTTGCCTTATGATTCACACAATTTATATGATTTTTAATGTTTGAACACCCAACATGAGTTACTGAAAATTCTGAAAAGCACAGTTCACATTTCACTTCATCAACATAATTGCAGACTTTTCTCAATCATCAGTAAATACATGGTTTCTTTTTGGCATTTTGGAGATTATATTAATTTAATGTACAGTACAAAATAATCACAAATGCCAACTAGCAATTTGAACTGGACTAAGATAGGACATGTGCAACAATGACATAACCAGTGTAAGTTTCAGTATTTCCAACTCTAATTGAAACAAAATATCTAAAAAATGAAATAAAAATATCTGGAACTCAAAGGCTACATGCTATTATAAATTCTGTGAAAAAATATCTGAATGAAAAAATAAAACATCTAAATTCATTAGGCCAGATGACATAAATTTTTGGGGAAAAGATCTAGACATTAAATGTACTTAGATCTAGATACAAAATATTTAGATTGGCAACAGCATGTGTAACAGAAGGGATTATTTAGTTGCCAAATTGCCATTTTACTTAAGGCTGCACTATTTTTACTTCTTGTATATTTGGCATTTTTAAAATTTTACCAAATAACCAGGACAAAATGACAAACTGGCCAGTATGCTGAGACCACATCATCAAATAGGGACAATCCCGGTCAAAACGGGATGTTTGGTAAGCCTAAGTATTTTTGTTGTGCTAGTTAATTTGTTGTTTAGCATTATCATATGATATGAATTTTGGAAAATATTTCCAACAAATTATTCTTCTTCAGTTGTATTTATTAAAAATTTTAGAATCACTTCACAGAAAACTGCTTTTCAAGGTTCATACCTATACTTTATCCTAAAATTTCTGATTCCTACAACCCACGTTCAGCCAAAATAAAAAACTATACATATGTTAAAAATTATATCTTCAAGCAAATTTGTCAGAAAATAAAATATTTTACTTTATTTTATACACAGCTATGTAATACAATATGGTTGTGATTTACAGTTCTTTTTTTCAAAATTTATCTACTACTTTAAATATGACAAATAATCAATTTTGTATGTTATATTCAAACAAACTCAAAAACAAAACAGTCAATCTTATATTCTTAACTCAAAAGAATCAAATAATCACTGAATAATATTTTTCCCAATTACTGGAAAAATGTCACTAGCTACATGACACTTGAAGTTGTTTATGTAGTACAATAAAAACAATTTTTAAGATGAGTTTATGAAAATAATTTTTTTATAATGCAAGCAACTGAAAAATTAAGCACAATAAAAAAAAATCTTAAATTTTTAAATTATATTTCTTATGAATGTAATTATAAAAAGGTAGTCAATAACATTTTCTTAGATTTTAATGTGTTTCTAAGATATGATTAGTCTCAATTTACATGAATCAGTTTTTTGTTCTAAGAACAAAATCCATACACGAATCATGATTATACTGTAATGTAAACTTATTGTGGTAATAAATCTTTAGACTTATGCTGTTTAAAAAACTGAAACTTAAAACCAGATATTTCACAAGTATAACAAGAATAACTGAAAAAGTAATATAATAAAACTTTCTTACAAGTTAGACAAATTGAAATAAATAAGCTTTATCAATTTCTCAGAAAGAAAATCAATTGAAAACTTGAATTCTGAATGTATGCAACAGTCTACATATATATGTTACTGGCCAAACCCAATTTCAGGCCAAACTTCTTTATCCTACGCATGTCAGGATATACTAGTTTAGCCTAGGATAATCTAGTTTGGCCTAACTACTTTAGGCTTAACTAGTTTGACCTAGGCTGAACTGATTTATGTACTACAAATATATGCCAGTGTAAAAAAAAATGATTTTGTGTAATTCGAAATGCCACCACAGTACACCCGGTGGTTAAAGTGTACCTACGTAACTGCAATAGTGGTGCTTCGGTTAGGTTGGTTTGGTTAGGTTAACTACAGTTTTAGTAGACGTTTCCTTTTTTTTCTTTTGTTCAAGAAATACTATGAATCAATAACTAGTGACGTTAAACAATGGGCAGCCTGCCAGCGGCTCCCCTTTGGGAGGAGTCCGCCGGGAGCACGAACAGTGTGAAGTGCCACCATTGGGGTTACCTAGGTACACTTTAACCCACCCTGTAAAAATAAATAAATGATTAAATACTTTATATGCTATACTAAATAACACAAACAAGTTCATTTTTAATTTTACTTTGACTTTAAAAGTTATTTTTATTCTTTCATTTGAATTTTTGAAAATATTTTTGAAAGTTAATTACCTTTAAAAGTGCATGGCGTAATAAAAAAATACAAACTGATAAGTACTGATTAGCTTATTTTTATTTTATAGTTTTGTACAAGTGTTGTGTCACTTCTAATCAATACCGTTTTTTATAATTAAGTAGACTATGTTTGAATAAATATTGTTCATCTAATTGATTGCCTTTTAATTTTATTTTAACCATTAATATACTTAAATCAGGCCTGGCCAATTAAATAAAATTTGCATGTGTCATTGTTATAATGAGCAAGTGCGAGTACAAACTCTTGGTATAACAATGAAATCTTATTCATTTTGTATTTATTTTACTTTTTTAAAAGCATGTTTGCCTAAATTGTGACCCATTGTAATGTTACGCGTGATCAAAGTGGCTTGCGAAACAATTTGGGTTGGCCAGGCCTGACTTAAATAATAATTCTAAATCAGTTCGGCCTAAAACAAACTAGTTAAGCCTAAAGTATTTAGGCCAAACTAGATTGTCCTAGGCTAATCTAGTATATCCTGACATGTGTAGGATATACTAGTTTGGCCTGAAATCGGGTTTGGCCGGTAACATATATAAAGAATCAAATTTTCTGTAAAGAAAAACAAAACATTTATTTAAAAATTACAATTTTTCAAAATAAATATTTAAAGAAATTGAGATGATTTATATTGAAAATTATTTTGTACACAAAATATGAATTAATTTATATGTATGTATGTATGTATGTATGTATTTATTTAGCATAGATTTTTTAATGTTTAAATTAAGTGATATTTATTCTACACAATAATTTTCAATTATTTAAATTAATTTTAAATTACAAAACTTTATATATTATAGTTGGGGTGATTATGTAAATGCAGTATTCACTTGATACTGGTATAAAGTTCTATGCTAGCTTAAAGTCAAAGTATACTTAATAAAAACAATTATTTTATCATGAATTTGTGTTGTTAATGTACAAATCTATATTGAAAAGTTCCTGATTATATGAAACATATTTAATTTTACTATTTTCTGTAGTACAATGTAAATGTTATGATTCAATTCTAATGTTTATGAACTTTTATATAGTATAAGTGATATAATTATGGATTCTTATTGTTTGAATTAAAGAAATTGTACAGATTCCTGGTAAATCCAAGAATAAGCATGATTGTCTGGTTCCCTTCAGGAATAAAAAGAAATTTTTGAAGATTATTTTTCAGATTAGGGGCATTCAACCTACAATTTAGGAAACTCTCTAAATTGAAAGATGATCTTCAAAAAATCTTTTTTATTCCAAAAGAGAAACAGAGAATCATGTCATAAATCTATAAAATTTCTTTAATTTCCAACTGTAAGAATATTTACTACAGATATTCCTAAAAATCAAGATTACAGGAGTATAAATGTGATCATGTTAATAAGATTAGAAAAAAAGTGATTAAGTTTGTTTACTTTTCAATAAATATAAGTATAGTTTGTAAAAAAATGATGAGAAAACTGTTAGATTCTTGCAGAAGAAGCTTTAGTAGAATTCTCAATTCTACTATAATTAACCAGCTAACTAACCAGACAAAAATATTTTTGTATTTTATTCAATTTTTGCTGTTTTAATGTTGCAGTTTATTATTTCATTAGCATGCAGGTAAATCACATTACTTTACTTTACTTTATATAAGATAACATAAAATATAGACACAGAACAATACAATATAAATACTTACAATATAAATAATTACTTCATATGTTCATGAACAACATAAAATTTATATTTTCACACAAAAATACATATTCTAAACATACACAAATGAAGTTTAATCTGGAAAAATGCAAAACTATTCAATATAGAATAATGATCAAATTTTATTCAGAACTCTTTAGTAGTTTCAAGATAGATTTTTAAAATTATTATTGTAAATGTGATAGAAGAAAGATAAACCAAAAATATTACCAAAAGTTTTGAAAAGATTTTAAGAGAAATAATTACTGTAGTATGAAAATACTTTTTAAACAGGTCAGAGTAAAAAATTTTATTATAATGCTAAAGTTTTACATATTTATCATAGTGAAGAATCAAGAAACAGAGTACATTTTTTATATTTATAAACGAACAGGATTTTTTTAAATTTTTACAATATCAAAATTTAACTATTTTATAACTTTTAAAATTATTCCATTCTGTAAATATTCTATTTTTATATAACTATAAAAGCATTTTTATGAGGAATAAACTTTATATTATTTTTTAACACTTGTAGACAAAGTTTACATTCCTCATTGTTTTATACACTTAAAAATAAAATATAAAAAACTATTGTCTGTTTGTATTGTATTGCTATTTTGTTTTTTTTTTTTTTTTATTATAGGTCTAATGGATTTTAGGGAGAGTTTATTGCTTTGCAACAGACATTAGACATTATTTATTTTTAAAAAATTATTCAAATAAACATTAAGACTTAAAAGTAAAGCTCTTTTTCTGAATAAATAATTTTTGATGTCTATAAATTTATATATATTTTTAATTATATATTTCTAAAATATTTTTTATTAGCAACATTAGAAAAGTTACTATAGAATAATCATAATGCTTGATATATAAATTTATTATTAAAATAGTTGGAGCTAAATTAAATAAAATAATTAAAAATTCTGTTCATTATACTTTAATATATAATTATTTAAACATTAAGATAGTTGTGTAATATTTATCAGAATTATATTATATTAGTAGATAGTGCTTTATTTTAAACAGGCTATAGGTATAGAATCTGCTGTAGTAAAAAGGCCTAACATAGAAGGAGAAAATGGTATACTTCATATTGTTGACAAAGTATTAACCCAACCAAGTACAAGTATCTTGGAAGTTGTTGAAACTACAGGTGACTTTAGGTAAGTATAAAATAAGTAAACCAGTGGCTTTACAATTTAATGATGATAATTTTCTAATAATTTGATATCTGTTAGCATGTTTGCTGATGCAATTCACCGTGTGAGACGAGAAGATCCAAAATTTCTTAGCATGGAATCTAAAATTGATACAACTTTTACACTTTTTGCACCTGTCAATAAAGCATTTCATAAACTGCATAAAGATAAATTGAGATCTTTAATGAGAAACAAGAGGAATTTGAAAAAAGTAGGTTACTTTTTCAAATATTTAAATTAAGTTAACAATAGACTAAATGTGTTAATAGTGCTCAATGATATTAGATAAATATGAAGGAAAAGGACTTGATATATCAAAACTTAATTATATTTAATACACTTAAAACAAAAATACATAATAATATGTTAAAAAATTAAATTTAACAATACATAATGATTCTTAAAATTCCATAAATTGAAAACATAGAAATACATTTTACTAGACTAAAAATTCATAGAATGGTGATAATGACGTATTAACTTATATTTTTTATCCTAAAAAGTGAACACTTTCAAATACTAAGATCAAATGCTACTTGCTTCAAAAGAATATTCATCTTAAATTAAATGATAAAATTTTAAATAAAAAATATATTCAGATAAAGATATATATTTTAAATATAATAATTACATAAAGTAAATATAGTATTATTTATGTTATATTACATGTATATTTTTAACTGAAAATACTTCTACAATAGAGTTTAATGAACAATGATTATTATTACTGTTTATAATGTTCTGACCAATTTACAAATGTGAGTTGTTTTGTGATTAGTATCAAATATATATATTAATTTCACAATATGCAATAATTATTTTTTATTTCTTTCTACATATATTAATCCCATATTACAATAATGTAACAAATGATTATTTCGAAAAATTTTTTCAGAGAAATCTTAAATATTTTATGATTGGCTTGATTTAATCAATTGAATTGAAATTATCACTTAAAATTAATTCTGTGTTGAATATTTATAAATTCATTAAATTTCACTTTTAAAATTGCAAAATTGATTTCTGTGACTTTCACACTGTTTAAACTTTGATTTGAGTCAGACTTGATGAAAAGAAACTATATGCATAAACACATCTTTATTGTGTGGTTAGATGAATGAACAGTTAAGATGACAGCCTACTGCTCTGGGTGACCCATCAATTAATTTGGTCAAGTCAAAAAACCCAGGAATTTTTCAGATGGCAGTCTGTTGCAGATATGTTGTGGTTCTATCCCTCATCACTTGGTCAAAACCATAATAGGTCTGATAAAAAAAAAAGACCCTCTTAGTACCTACAGAGTGGAAAGAATCAAAAATAGAAGATATTAGAGAACAAAGTTATGAGGTATAGACTTATAATAAAAATTTGATATAAAAATATATCAAATTCTAATTTCCAATATAAAATCCACACACAGTTTGTAAACTAATGAATAAAGCAATTTTATTTTTCTGACAAATGCAATAATTGCAAGTACAATTTTAAAGTTAAAAATATATCTTATAAAATAAATTTGTTACATTATGCTACATTTGTGCACTGCATTTTAGACAATCATTAAACTATGAATGATTGCTATTGCTTGTTAAATCAACATTTAGCACATTGAATCTTGGATAATTTTTCTGAAATAATACAGGTTAATAATAAATGTAAAAATTTTGATAGACCCAAGTTGTGAAAGCTGAGTTGGCAATAATATTGTTATCAGAAGAATTATAAATACAAACATAGGTCTGTATTGAAACAACAAGATGAAAGGAAGATAAAAAATTTACATGAAAGAAAAGATTGTTGCTGATGTATGGCTAATAACTGTAATTCTTAATACTTATTCAATAATGAGCATCAATCTTTTAAGATAAATGCTTTTATTGATTTTAAATTTTTATGGATTATTATAATAATCTATAAAATAGCCCAGACAATAAAATATGAAAACATTTATTTACAAATTAGAAAAACAATATGAATATTTTTATATTTTATTATTGTCCTGGTTAGTTTGTTTATTAATTAATTAATGTTTTTATAATTGTGCCATTGCCCTGGAAATTTTTTTAACATTTTTGCACATTGAGATAGGTCTCAATGTGCAAAATGTCTCAAATAAAAGGTCAACTCAGCCATTAAGACTTGTCCTTTTCAACACCTCAGGAACACAAGATATGAAGACATTTTATTGTTTTTTTCTAATTGTGACTATTTTTATATGTATTTTAACATAGGGGTTATTTTCAGATAAAACAGTTTAGTTTAAATAGATTTCATAGTATTGTGTAAACAAATTATATCAAACAACAAGGCAGCAAAATATTAGAACTAAAAGAATAATTTTGGTCTATTGCTAAACATAGAAAAATTGAAAATAAGATTGTTGAAACCAAATATAACATGTTCAAAATAATATGCTATATTCTGAATGCTTTTATTTCACAAAAAGAAATTAATCTGACAAAATGTGCAATATGGATGAGCAGACTATATTTTATTAATATACAATACTGCCATCTTTATTACCTAGTATATTCTTAAAAAAATGTTTCAATGATGATTAAGTATGGTTATTCTCCCAATATGTTTTTTTTTTCTCATTCCACTTACTCTATCTAAAACAATTCTGAAATTATTTGTTGGTATCTGAGATTAACATTCTTTTCTTCATTATCCTATCCTAACTTTGATATTTACAAATTTTTATAATAAATCTGTTTATTCTAAATTTTTGCTTACTAGAGTAATATTGGATGGCATTTCATTTTAAACCCTGTTATATTAGAAATGTTATTCTCATAAATAAATAATCTATGAATGAACAAATGTTGCTAATCAATTAAAACAGGTGATATCATAATATTAACTTTTTGTATTAATGGTGTACTACAGTTATAATTTCATAAACTTTCAGATATGAAGTGTGGATTCTTTACTTTAACTTATAAATATATAGTGCAAAAAATTAATTCCTAATAAAATTTTACATTTATATCAGTGAAATATTGTAAGGAATTCATTGCACTTTTATTATTTCTGCGTAGTCAAACCCTGTATATATTCTTAGATGTGTTAGAAGAATTACAAAGTAATTATCAGTTGTGATCATTTACAACAGTGATTCCCAAACTTTTTTGAACCACCACCCCTCCCTTGGTTGTGTAAATTTATACCCAATGCCCCTAACCTGTTTTCCCTTGTGAGAAAGACTTAGAAAAGTTTTTCTAAGAACATTTCCATGACCCTCACTCTTTGTCTTCACTGTACATTGCATTTAATGGTTTCTAGATAAGGAGAACAACATTTATTCTTACCTGTTTTAATGGAAGAAAGAAAAAAGATTGTCAGTGACCCAAACTCTTGTCTACAGACAGTGTTTGGTCAGGACCCTGATTCTAGTGCCTCTTTATTGTAAACACACAATTTGTTACCAAAAAACATAAGGCTGATGATAATGCCGCACTCAGTGTGTTTTTCCTTCCTTATATTCAATATTTGGCATGAAGATCAAGCTGTATTGTATAAATGAAATTGGCTAATTAATAAATAAACTATAATTTTTCAATATTAAAATTAAGTTCCAAACTTTGGAAAAATGTAAATTTTTACAACTATAGAGATTATTTAATAATAAATAGGCTGACCGTACTTTCTTGATACCAGGACAGGACAAGGAGCTAAAGATGATAGATATAAGAGTATACTTATTAAAATTTTGTCACAAAATATAGATGGGCATTATTAACAATTTGTTAGTACATTATTACTGATTTGCTTTGGTGGCATAAAAAAGAATATGTAAATTTCTCAAAAATATCAGTTTTTATTTTCAAAAATCTTTATTTAATTTGGTATCATATTGTATTGTTAGGTTGATGTAGAAAGTTTCCTATTGATAGAATCAAACCAAGCATATTTTTCACATGGATTTATTTTGCTGTCATTATTTTGTTTATGTTTTGGTCACTCACAATTTTATTGTAAACTTATCTTGTAAGTTGCAATTTTACTTTATAATTAGCATTTTTTTGTAGCTTCAATATTTAATTTTGACTTCTCTTTTCACCACACAAATTCAGAAGTAAGAATATTCTTTCTACAGACGTTATAGTTTTTGAAAAACAAAGAACTAATTTTATCAAATTATTAAAATCTTGGAATTCAAGATTCTTTTCATGCATTTCATTAAATATTTTGACCCATCTGTCTGCTATGTCAATTATTTATTTATTTATTTTTTCTTCATTTAATTTTTTAAAGTGTTCGGTTATTATTGTCTTTATTAACCATTGATCGATTTAATCTGTTTCTGTTTGTGTAATATATTCTTTAAATTTGTTGAAATTTCTGTATTTCATGACATATCTTCCTCACTAGTTTCCATTCAATTTTTTGACCCTTATCAAAGCAAAATAAATATGTTGTATATTGTAATCTGAAGTTGAGATTTGTTACAAATGTGTTTAATATAGAAACTAGAGAACTAAGTTTTTAATTTTCAACAAACAGGACAAAAATGAAAATTTTACTAAAACAAGATAGTCTGGACGGAGCAAAAAACCTACTCTTCCATTCTAAACATTATGGTCAGTCTATTAGTAATCACCTTTAACATTATTATTCAGTGACCACAGAAAAAATACATTTAAAAATAGGCTCTTGATATGTTTATCCAGCCTGATTATTGTTGAAACTTATTGCCCCATTACAGAATCACAATTTATGCTTATTTGTATGAAACTATTTTGCAGTACAATATATTTATATTTATTATTTATCCATGTTTGAAAGATAATATTAAAAATTATATATAAATTTAAGAATTAAGTAAGAATTTTTAAAAATAAGATTAATATAGAATATTTAATATACTATTAGTTGTAATTTAAAATAAATTTTAAGAAATTACAAAATTTATCACTATGATAACTACATTTATTTTTATAAATCTGTTTGCAAAATGATGATGATAAATTAGCAACCAAACCAGTGTGAATATACATTAGCTAAAATTAGTTTGATTTTTCTAATAAGATATTCAGAAAAATTTTAAATACATATATCAGAAAGTATTAGATAGCATAAATTGTATAAATTTCTAGAATATATAATTAAATTTTATTTATGTTACTTTTTATATAGAAATTTATTGATAGAAATTCAAATGTAGATAAATATGATTATGTAAATGTCAATGTTTGCACTACTAAACTTTACAACTACTAGTTTTAAAAAATTACATAACAGTAATTTTAAACATTAACAACCTAATAGAAAAAATTATTAAACTCTGACACACAATCCATTTATGTAGAAAAAGACTTCTGAAAACCAACTGATACTCGCTCGACCTTGGTCCAAATAGTAGAGTTAAGTCCCTTTTATAAAAGCTAGCAATTTATTCTAAGAAACAAAAAGGATCTAATTTCAAATATTAATCATATTATTAATGCTAGAGTTTCAAAAATTAGCTGTAAATTTATCATTGGAAAATTTCATTTTAAGATAAGTAATTTAATTTATTGATTTAAACTTTGTTTTCATTTTTCAGGTAATTCAGAATCATGTAGTTGACAACATGTATTCAACAGGATCTTTCAAATCTCAGTTAATGTATGATTTAAAAACAGAATTTCAAACAGTACATGTACATAAGGAAAAGGGTGAACTGATGGTAAATGATGCTCATGTAATTGAGTCTGATGTGCTTGCAACAGATGGTATCATTCATTGCATTGATAAAGTTCTTCTTCCAGAAACCAAAAGAAAATCAAAATCTATGAATTCAAAATTGATTCAGCGTAAACACAGTGAATAAAAATAAAACAAATTGTTTCTGATTTTAAAAAATCTTTAAACAATAAATGTAACATTTAATGATTTCAAATTTCACCAAAATTTTTATAAAACCTGTGATAAAAATTTATATCATTATTTAATATTTCATCATAATATATTTATTATTATTATTACAAAATACTCAAATATCAAATGTTTTATAATAAAATTCAATATTTTGCAAATTTTTGAGCATTTTTCCACTTTTGCATAATGTTTATAAAAATGTTTTTCTAAGATTAATTTCAAAAATGTATATTTTGGCTACATTATTGAATATATTTGTACGTTTTGTAACTATATTTAAAATAAAATTTCAAATTAATATTTGTAAATCTGAATAAATTAAATAATATTTATTAACAAAGCTATATGACATTTTAGATTTTTATAAAAAAAACTAAATATCATTTAATTTATTAAAATTTTAAATCTAATGTGAAAACTGATAATTCTCTCTGTATTGTTTTAAATGAATTTTAAAAACTATCTATATTTAACTCATAACAATAAATTAATTTGGTACAACATTTATAAATAAAATTTGAAAGAAATTGCTATTTAGACTAACTACTAAAATATATCATTAACAAGTACATTAAAATGAGGCAAGCTTAAGTATATCAAAATGAATATATTTTATTGAGTGTACCTTATTTTAATAAAATATAATTGAGGTACACTCAATTATATTTTATTATTGCAATTTATTATCTGCCTTCACTGCCATATACATGTGTGCACAAATGATAAAGTAATTGTGATTAAAATAGTTGCAATTATTTTTTATTCCAAAAGAAGAAAAACATTCTTTTAAGGATTGTTTTTAATGATAAATGTTTGACAATTTTATATATGTAAGTGAGTGTGTGTGTAATGTAGTATTATAGTGATTTTGTTTTATAGTATGGAATATGAAAGTATTATATTGTTGAGAAACAATGCTTTATGTATGTCAGTTGTTGTATTTATAGTAAAATATGATAATTTAACTTCATAAGTTGAATATCAATAAAATAAAAATGCTCACTTGCTTAGTCAAAAACAAAAAACAAGCCCAGTAAATTTACTATAATCATCATCATCAAAACCTTAATAAATTTTGATTGTAGGATATTATTTTCATTATACTAAACAACTTTTATGGCTATATATTTTTTATTAGTTTAAATGTACAATGATGATTTATTATTTATATGATTTTATGGTATATTCAAAATTACTAATTATTATTTAGTTAAAATGTTCCATAGAAAGGATTATTTAAACTGTAAATAGTTTAGTTAAAGCTGAAATAAGTTAATGAAAAAAATTTTTAATTTGGATAAAATCACTAAGGAAAAAAAGTAAATTTTCCTTCTTATTATAATTTTTAGATATATATATATCTTCATTTAGTGAAATTTAGCTTTATTAAAATTTATTTTATTCTTATTCAGTATCCAGCTTTTAAAATGAAATATTAAAAGCATTTTAAAAGTTGAATACTGAATAAGAATAAAATAAATTTTAATAAAGCTAAATTTCACTAAATGAAGATATTCTACTATTGTAATTTTCTTGATCAAGAAAATTTGATAAAATTTTATTCAATGTTTTCTTCTTTCTAGAATTTTTCTTAAAAAATGCTAACTATATATGCATGTTACTCTTATGTTTGTAGTTTAAACGCTCTTATTTAAGTAATTTAATCTTTTTTTATAGTATTAGAGATTTTGTAGTCTCAAATAGCTTATAGTGCGTAATTTCATAATGTATTGTAATAGTACAATTTTAGCAAATAATGTTAATTTTTAATTTATACCATTGTTCTTATTTATCACATTGTATATTTTATATAGAATAAAAGTGTTGATTTTATTATAATGAATGAATTAATAATCAAATATATTTTTTAATCATCAAATGTATCTGTAATATTCCTTAAACTATATTTTTATTTCATAAAATATCAATAATTATAACTGTTCTCTTTCTGTTGTTTTTGCACACCTTTTATTGTTATTATAAATAGTAGCAATTGGTCACAAGTAATAATCTGCCTACTTTTGGTCATTTGGAAGTTTTAAGCTATAATTTAACAAACATATTTTCATATCATTTATTGCTTCTTAGATCATAAACCATAAAATCTTATATTTAAATAATTATAGAATCTAAATGCTAAACAAAATAAGAGTTCCTAAAACATGAATTTCAAATTGACATCTCACCTATCATATTGGTGATAATCCATAAATTATGTAACACTATTTTTATACTTTCCAACTACCATCCTACTTCCCTGTAATGTTCCGTAATGCTATCGCAACCTTCCCCAAAGTTCATAATGCATATCTTTGATCCTTCTCTCTCCCTTTTACTGAACTAAGGAATAATAAACAGCACAGGGTACTAGACATTAATTATTTTATTAATTACAATTATTACATATATATAACATACAAAGCAGTTGCATAAACATACAGTCCACTATGCAACACTTCTTTCACATTTGTTTTTTGGAGAATTAGACAACGAAAATTAGCCTATATCCAATCTGAGTTATCATTGCCATTTGGCAAAAAAACTACCGGTAACTTGTTCTGAACATATTTAACAAACAATAACAGTTGATTTAAAGACCCTAGCATTACATTTTTTTGTAAACATTCTCATTCCCTTGTAATGATATCATAACATATCATTACGTATCATATCGACCCATTGTAACAATAACCTGTATAGGCCTACTCACTCACCCATATCTGCATTATGTAATTTATGGAAAGCCCCTTTACAGCCTAATAAAATTCAAATTTTACATTTCTATGATTTCTAAGATGTGACACATGTCAGCTATAAAAATTTTCCATAAATTCTCAACAATGTCATTGATACATAGTGTAAATGCTATATTACAGTATGTTGTTTATTTACAAATACAGTATAGTATATATCTTCTAAGATTTTCAAATATGTTAAAAAATGTTTACCAAAAAAAGGTTATAAAAATTCAATGGAGTCAGAAAATTTCTTCTTTTGTTTTCTTACGTAAAATGTAAAATTACGAAAAAATTATATTTTTCTTTCCCTTCTGACTTTTGGATAATATAAAACTTCAATTTTTCAAAAAAACAAGCCAATAATGACTATAAAATCTTTAAAAAACAGAGTTTAAAAAGGTATAAAAAAGAAAATAATCTGCAGAGAGAAAAAAATTTTTATTTACATCATTACTAACAAGCTTCCCAAATGCATTTCGCCTATGGCCTCTTCAGTGGGGCTTACAGCACAAAATCTACGTTCAAACAGTCAACTCATTGAAGAGCCACTTATACAGTTAACAAAAAACTCCCAGCATGCCGCTGTTAACATTCCGGTATTTAAATTAACATTATTGTTTTGCATAATTATAGCGAAGTGTTCTTTTACCTTTCGCTTTACAATATTTTTTTCCTTAAAAATTATTTTTAATTTATTAATATTAATCTGACAATTATTACTATTACAATGTTGGAAGACAGGAGAATTACTCATTTTCAACCTTACGGCAGCCAAATGTTCCGACAGTCTGATCCTTAATCTTCGTTTTGTTTCACCGACGTAAAAACTAGGATTGTTACACGTGCATTCTATCCGATAAACAACACCTTCTTCTTCTAATATATCTTTAGCATTATTTCTGATGATCATCATATTTGATAACCTGTTATTNGACATCGGATACGTTAAACTATTTTTTCGTATGTAAATCAGTTATCCGAAATATCAGTTATCCGGAGAACCCCAGTCCCCAATTGATTCGGAAAATCGACGCTGTACTGTATATATTTTTATTTCTATAGTTAAAGCTTTTTCAATTGGCAAAAATTTTAATATAAAATAAAATTAAAAACTCTATTCTTTAAAAGTAATTTAATGCTAAAAACAGCATTAAAATTTACCTACCTGAATATTTACAGGATTATACCAAATGGACTCTTAACATTTAATCCTTGATCATTCTAGAAAAACTTAATTAATTTCAATAATATAAAAAAATTATTTATGTAGTTTCATTTTTAAATTTAGGCAATTTTTAATTTTTTTAGCACAAAAAATAATGCTGTAGTGAACAGAAAAATGTAGTGTTATACTAAATGCTCAAAAACTCAAGATCATTGTTGATGTAAGTTTTGAATATCCAGATTTTCCCACGGGAGATTTAGAAGTTGATACTGATATGGTATTTAGTTATTTTAAAATTTATGAAAGAATTTGAGTTAATTGAACACAAAATTGAGTACAAAAATTTACTATGCAGTTTTTTGGCATTTGTTTCTCTTTTATATTTTATAGAAGGAAAACTGAAATTGCAAATATATTTAAAAATGTTTTTAAGAAACAGAAAAGCTCAAGATTTGATCTTATAAGAAGAAAAGTCAACACAGTTTGATCTGTTATCTTTATTACATAATTAAATATGATGGAATTATATGGAAATATTGTGTTACATTCATGATTCTATCAAAACATATTAAATAAATGATACACTTCAAAAATTATATTTTAAGATTTATTGCATGTTTGCTACCAATCTAATCCTGCAATTAATTGAATTAAATTAAATTGATTAAATTAATTGAATTGAATTAAAAATGATTTACATGGCTCAAAAATGAGAACTTTCATCTGGTTTCACATAGAGTAAAATTATGCTATTGATAGGATTCTAAAGTATCAAATAGACTTATATATATGTTACTGTGAATGACCAATATCTGACGAATGTCAAGATTCTCTGGTGAATGTCAGTATTTACACAGTCGTTTCGTGTATGTATGAAATATTTGCTAAATATCATTATTTCTAACTTACACTGGCAAATGTCGACATTAAGCATGCACTGATGGTGAATGTTGAATAAAAATATTTTTATTATGTTAAGACAAAAATGCAACTTTTTAATATGTCAAAATAGGAGAAAGCTTAAGTAATAGTGCATGTAAATAAACTGTTGAACCTAAAACAAACAGTACATCCTAAATCATTAAAAAAAATAATAAACTTACACATAAATTATGTGGTTAACATTATCCAATCGGTTAATATTACGTATGATTCCAAAATGGATGCGCTTCCAACTGTTTGTGGTCTAGACGGACTCCTCCCGGAGGGGAGCCGCCAGCAGGCTGCCAAGTGCCAAACGTCACTACTTATTGATTCATGGTAGTTCTTGAACAAAATAAATATAAAAAAAGGAAACATCTACTAAAAATGTAGTTAATCTAACGGAAGCAAAATGAACCCACCCGAAGCGCGGGCATTTTGGAACCATAGGTAACATTAACCATACAATCTTATTTATTGCAACAACTTAAACTGTTATGGTACTTTGAATTGCACAAGAGTTCTTTGTTTTATAACTGCATTTATTTGTGGAACACATCCTTTTGCAATTACAGCATGTATAGCCTTGCTCTCCACTTTTCGAATTAGCTGCAGCTGCTTCTCTCAGCAATAATTCTTGAGAAGAAACCTCATCTATGGAAAGTAACTTTTCTTTACAAATTACGAACTGATTACAGGTATAAAGCTGCTTGAGGGCACCATTTTTGTTCGCTAATTTATAAAAGTCAGAGCCTTCTATTCCAACAACAACCGCCAACACATTTTGGGCATCCGTACGGCCACAGTCAACATCAGGGACTTGCATTTGTACGGTATCACCAATTTGAGCAGAAGGAAACGCCAAAGAATTTAACAACAGACTGTCGCCTTTCTGTCAACATCAGCTTCTCGGGTGTCGTTTCGACCTCCACCAAGGCTTGTGTGTGCTTGTCGACATACACTGGCGATTGTTCGAATGTATAATACTTTAACCAAATATTCGGTCTTTCACCGACGTATTTTGTATGTGTCGACATTCTCTAATTTCAGTCTTTCACAGTAACATATATATATAATATATCAACCCTTTCTTAAATCAGATGTCAGATGATTTAAAGTCTAACAAGCAATATGTTTATGAATCATTCCTGTAATTTGAGCTAGCCAATCTACAAATGAAACAAATTACATATGGAAGCCATATATGGATACAACATATGGAGGCCATGTATAAAAGATAATCTCATAAGTTTATATTAATTTACATTTTTCTGCCTGCAATTATCCTGATATATGACTAAATTGTTTAAGTTGTTAGATAATAGCAATTCTATCAGGCAGCCTATATGTTACCCATATAACAGAAATTCTATTTATTTTAGAAATGATCACAATAATAATGTAATAACTTCTATTTCAATAGATAGTATTCTGTTGTTTAGCAATAATATGAAAATAAAAAAAGCTCTTTTTGGGGTATTATTATTAACCTACATCCGAAAGATTGTGTAAGTAACAATTAATGGATAGAGGTCCAGATTATCTAAATACTGTGGTTCTTATCCCACAATTTTTTATTTCAGAATTTTCTTAATATCTTTTTATCTAATTAAGGTAAATTTGATCAACTGCATAATTTATAAATTATTTATATATAAGTGGAAAGTTTTCTTTTCATAATTGTTATAAAATTATAAAAGATTTACGACAGCAATGAACATAATTTTCTACAGTAAATAACACACCAGTAAATAATAATTTCAATTTAATCAGATGACTTCCTTTCTATCGAAATTATACTACAGATACACACTTTCCCTCAATTTTCATCTTTAGCCTTACAATAATATAATAATAATCATAATACAACTTTATAATTCTTTACATTTTTAAATAATTATAATATAAAGAAGATAAGCATGCTCAGTACTAATATGTTTGTTCTATTTATACAATGTGCTAAAGATATTGAACTGGAGGATGAAGAATATTGTAAAACAATATTGAATATATCACCAGCTTTTACCAAGCATTCCAGGAGCTTCAAGAATGGACTTTGCTGATAAACATTATATAACCAGCATAGCAATGCAACATGTACATGCAGGAAGCAACCACATGCCATATTAACAATTTTCTATGCAAAAAGATTTATGATATGCTTGGTACTTTTTCTTGTTTTTTGCTTTGACATAACTTAGATTAAATTTTTGCTTTTTAATTGCATTCCTTATGTTTAGCAATTGAATGTTAACATACAAACAAAACAATGTTCTGCTCATATGTTAAGTTTTTTACACTGTTCTAATCAGTTCCGGAGATATAGACCAAACTAATACTTATGCTTGTTTGTTTAGATCTGAGTGCATTTAATGAATATATGCTCTCTATGCTTTAGGCTAATATTTAATTTAATTCATTGATGATGAAATGACAGATAAGCTAGATTAATGGTAATGCTTATTTGTATGGACATGAGTGTATTTATGCATCTATCTGTAATTTTATCATCCATTAAAATGAAATCTATAGCCACAGCAATTCAGAAAAGTCTGATGTGAGATCCCAAAACCTTGTCTTTGTACATTCTTTCAGTAATGGGAACCCTATAAACATGGAGTTCAGTGTGGCCATTAAGCATAATTTCATCCCAGACCATACTACTACCATCTGCAAACTGATCACTTTCCACAATGTTCACAGACTGTATAGAGTTCCCTGCTCTCTCCAGATTGTGATCTGATCAGAATTCTCATAGCTGTACTTGGACTGCTATTTAAGTTACAGATTAGATAATTATGCTTTTTTAAATATGCATACTTGCCAACCTTCAGTATGAAGACTAGCTGGGATGTTCATAGAAAAATGCTGATTTTTGAATAAAAACACTGACATCATAAAAAATGAAATTCTGTATTAACATTGATATTGCACAAGGCTTATATTAAATACCTTTAATAAACAAAATTTAATTTATCTCTGCATATATTTTATAAAGCTATTGCCATATACACTGTCAAGAATATGGCAAAACATATAACAAATATGTACTGGAAGTAGAATAAGTTGAAAAATAAACTACACTGATATAAACCCAGCAAAATTTAATAAAATAAAAATGCTTTCAATCGTTTTTCAACGATCATCCTCAGTTACCAAAAATAGAATATAAAATGCATTTGAAATAAATACAAAAAATAAATATTAACGGAAAATGCCCTAGCGGACGAACTAAAGAAAAATTAACAAACAAACCAAATAAACAGCGAAAAATTAATAATTGTAAAAGGACCTCCATACAGGACAATGAGTCGGCATCTCTATAGTTTATAAACCAGTTTTCATGTGTGCCTTATAGATTTCCAATCTCTCCAGATGTTTGATCGTTTGTCTATTAGTCATCGTTTTTATACTTGCTGCTTGATCCCATTGTACGTTAATATCCTGTTGCTTTGCATATGATGCTAACAGTGTTATCAAGGTTCTTATTGATTGTATATTTGTGTTCCTTGAGCCTTTGCTTTAGACCGCACATTGTCGCACCCATGTAAACCAGCCTGGAATCAAAACATTGGTCATGTAAAGGCACTGAATATATACCATTGTTGAATTCTGATCCTCTTTCTTTTTATAATTTCTTAACAGTTTGAAAATAGTGGGATTGTGCTGGTATACAATGCAAAAGTTATTAGACCTAGCAGTAGATCTGTGTATCTTGTTTAAAAATGGGATGTAATTAAGCACTATTCATTTATTATGGTCAACCCTGGGAGAGTGCTGTGCAGAGGATTGGAAGGATGAAATAAGACCCTCTATCTCTTCCTTTGGATATCCGTGTAGTTAGGCTATCTTGAGAATGTACTCTAGCTCTCTTATCATGTCGTAGAAACTTGGTATAATGCATATAAGCAAGTTTAATCCATGATCTGAAAACCGCCAATTTGATACGCTTGGGATCGACTGATTGGCGTGGGATGATAACAGGTTGAAAGCAGAGTTTACGGTAAATATCGGTCCAGATCTCCCCTTGTTTGCATGTAATGGAAATGTTGAGGAAGTTAACAATGGAGTCGCTCTTCTGGTCAAGCTGTAATGTTAAACCGTAAAGGTTATCGTTGATCTTGTTTAAAAAATATTGCAGGTTAGGTTCTTCACACCAAAGTATGAAAATGTCATCAATATATCTAGCATACAAAATGATTTGTTGTTGAAATTCGGGTAGGATGGAGTTTTCAAGTTGCCGCAAAACCAATTCGCAAAGGATTGCAGATGTAGGACTACCCATAGATACGCCTCTTCCTTGTAAGACGACATTTCCTTCAAACTCAAAAAATGATGTATAACAAATTAAATGCGCTAATTCCAGGATATGCACATAATAAGATGGTGCATTTTCTATATTGGTAAATAAAAAATCCCTTAGACACAAAAGCAAGGAGGTAATTTTATCAATGGGTACAAGTATTTGTAGTCGAATACAGTCATACATTCCTTGTCCATAATTAATAAAATTATGGACAAGGAATGTATGACTGTATTCGACTACATTAATGACATTAATAAAATAAAAACGTTTTCAATCATTTCTCAATGATTGAAAACGTTTTTATTTTATTAAATTTTGCTGGATTTATATCGGTGTAGTTTATTTTTCAATATGACAAAAGCTTTATACTCTTTAACATCACAATTTTGAAAAGGTCAAGTATTTTATGGGGCACATTATAAATCACATTATTATTAGGATGTGTTCTTGATATTGTTGCATGATGAGTGCTTCCTGCAATATGCATTTGTGCCATGGTTTGCTTTGTTAGTGTTACAGTGTACTCATGACAGTTGCTATCAGTCAGTTTATTGACTTTCACAGCAATTATTATGGACAATAATTTTCCTGGTTGTGATTTATTTCCTATCTCTGTCTTACTGTTTCTTATCATACAGAATTTCTTTTTCATTTGCCACACTCCAATTCAAGAGAGGTCCTGCAATGTTGTGTGACAAAACCATCATCAGCTTATTTTACTATTTTATAAAGATTACAAATCTTTGTAAAATTCACAAATCTCAAAGAACCAACTGGTTTCTTTTCCTGAGAAAGTTCGTATCATATGGTCTGTATATTCTTAAGTGACTAATCAGATGCTTCTTCTTTTTGGGTGGAGAAACTGTAGAACTGATCAATAATTTAGTCTAATTGTAAAAGTAATTTGTTTCTTTCTGATGGGTTGGCCATAATTGATGCAACTGCCAACTTAAGGGCACCAACATTGCCAGACTTGAAGATGCAATTTATCATATCTGCCATTAAAAATTAACATATTTGAGCTAAAATTCTCATACCTATACCAACATACATATATAAAAATATCAATCTTGATTCTTTCCCAATTGAATCTAAATCTGAATGAATCTGAGTACATTGTTCTGGTTCACTCCAGTCATTCATAATAAAATACATACAATATCATCAGCATATACTATATATTGGTATTAGAATTTTTAAATGAAGTGCTTATGTAATAATATTGAATTCTTTAAAACGATGACAAAAAGGAAAAGCAGCCTGTCCAATGACAAAGCATACAAAATGCTGATGATTGGCAAGTATGAAATATGAGTGTAATTTTCTGTCCATTAGCCTACCTGTTTTTGAAAAGATCTGATATTTTGAGACACTTGCGCATTCTGTAAACTATTCATATCAAAATGTACAAAAATCAAGTACAGTATTAAGAACACATGAAAGACTATTCTTTCATGTATTCTTAATACTGTACTTGATTATATTTCAGCAGCTGGTGAAATATAAAGAAAAAATTTGGTGACCTTATGTGTGAGGGATAGCCACAATGAAAGCAGATGGGCATTCTATTGGAGATTCTTCAAAGATCAGTGCAGACTATAAGATGAAGGATGGTTTCCTGTTGATGGATAGCATTGGAAATTGATTAATAAAAATGTTTTAAATAACTTATATGTAAAGTAAACAAAACCAAATTGTAAAGAACACTTTAAACTTATATTTTACTAATAAAGTTTTGATGTTTGTATAAATTTGTGTATATTATTTTAGGTTTCTCTTAGGTGTACAGCATTTGTGAGGTTTCAGACAAGGTTCGAAATCAAATTATTATTATTACACTATAGAAAAAGAAGGGAAGTTACTGTTAAATCAGAACAAAGGTCATGTAAGTTATGTGAGTGAGAAAGAGAGAGAGAGAGAAGAAAAAGAACTGTAGTTGTCAAAACAAATGCGACACAGAGATAAACGATGTAATACATCATAATGGAATGTTGACCCAGGAGATGGAACTTCGACAAGAGTGCTTGTAAACAATCAACCTATGTTAGAAAATCAGAAAAGGGGGAAGGGTTGACAGTCAGAGACAACACGCACAATCATTAACATTCTAAATTGACAGAAAAGGGAAACAATAGACTAAATTACAAGTGCAAGGTTTATAGTTCTATCAACATCTGATCAGAGTCAACAGAAGGTGTCAGATAGACTCTCCCAAACTGGTCTCAGTTTTCACCTGGAGACAGGGGAGAGACCAATTGGGGAAACAAGATGAGGGATGTTGGGCCAATCTGAAAGGTAGATGGAGAGGGAAAAAATTATAAAAACTTTGGATTTCAAGATTGGGCACACAGATCCTTGACCTAATATCAGCAGATTATAATTTGTGCGCCAGTGAACAACAGTCCCTCTGGTCACTTTACCCTCACCGCCCATCAAGTCGAAACTTGGTAACTTGATAGAAAACCCATCTACCTCTTATCAAATACTGCCCTAGTGTAAGTTCGCCGACTTCCGGGGGGAAATCGTTAATCCCGCGTCAGAATGATCTAGGGTCGAACGCGTGTGGGTGTGGCGGAGGAGACACAGATGACAAGAATCTCACAAAAATCTGTTTAATTTAACAGGAAATAACTTACACTATGTACAAAGTTCCTTAACCAATTAAATGTTCGTAAGTTTTAAACGTCGAGGATGTTTTTCTATCGTCACTCAGAGATGGGCCCCGGGGCTGCGGCAGGTAAGGAGACTTGTCGGTAGGCGTCGGCGGCACGGCTCTCTCGATGGACACTAGTGCGGACTCTTCGTCTTCTGTGCGCCGACACACAGAGAGTTTTTGCTTCGGACTTTTTGGAGTGCAGGTACTCTGTAGCATAGTTTACGGAAGAAGTCTCTCTGTCCTTGAAGATTGGGGATTATATCAATCTCCGTTCTCTAATTTGTTTATTCTGATTAGCTCCCTCGTCTGTCTCTAAGCGAAAAACGATTCCTTTTCGAGTCACGAGAAAGATCCGCCTTGAAGAATCTACTTGACACCATCCGTTATTCTGGCTGCAAAATGTTGATGGAACTTTGAAACTTGCGCTCATATTTTCCACCATTGTTGTCTAGTCTGTGACGTTTTTGAAATTTAACGACACGACGCGATGTCCTTTTTTGACATTAATGTTTCCTCTTTTCAAAATTTCTATATTCTAATTATGTGCATATGAGCGACTTTTCAAAGGTCCATCTCTACTGGAGGTCGTTTGTTTACAATTATTAATTAATCATTTAAAATTATTACATTCTGTTTACATCAATAAAGTTTTTTTTCCTCTCGTCGCGGTTTCATATGACTAACACAACTAATTCGATCTTTGATCGGTTTTTAACAATAGACGATTTTTTCTTCTAGTTTCGTTTTAATAAATTTCTAATAATAATTATTTAATTTCAATTCATTTTTTGGGTCCTCACACCTAGGCTGACATCACCAACACCGATAATATTCGCTGTTCCCAAGACGCCAGTTTGAGCTAACTTTGAACTTCTAGAACCAGTGCCAAAAGGGAAACTACTTTGTGAATTTTGTAAGCTTCACTTCGTTTAATAAGTAGGTTGATTATAAGTCTCCAACACCACCACCCACATCAGAACAAACCCTAGACCATTCCTGATGCAGAAGTAATATTTTCCCCCTTGACAGTCGGCAAAGTGACACTGGTGTCAGGTGGGATTTTCAGTCCCCAATCTCCACCAGTGTCAGCAAACTCACAATTACCCTACTTTCCCCTAAGTTAAAACACTTAGGGGAAAGTAGGGTTTGATACTTTGAAATCGATTATTTATTACATTAATTGTGTGTTAGTTAACACACAATTAATGTTATAAATAATCGATTTCAAATTATTAAATCTCTATTCCATGTAACAGATAAGAATCACCATGACTTAGACAATTCTAATTAATTCAATGGGTCAACATGGAATAGTTATAAAATTATTATAAGCATTTATTTTTACATCTGCTTTCTTACAGCATACTTTGTAATCCAAACAACACAGCATTGAGTAATTCCAACTATTTTAAAACCTCTTTTTTTCTTTTTGTATTTGGCAAAGTGATGAACGGTTTAAAATAGTTTTAGGTGCATATTGCCAAATTATCTTAAAAATATTTGATACTAAAAGTGAATTATAAATATATCCAACCAGATGTTTTCTAATTCTAGCTGTAAATTAAGAACAGAAAAGAGATTAAAATCTATATACTGTTTTTACAATTAATTTCTTCACTGTTGTACTATTGAAAGGAAATCATCCTTCACTGTATAGCCCACACCAATCTTTGAAGAGTCTCCAATAGAATGCCTATCTGCTTTCATTGTGGTTGTTCCTCACATGTAGGATCATCATATTTTTTCTTTATATTTCACTAGCTGCTGAATTTTAAATCCTCAAGCAATATAATCAGTACCTAGGAAAGTTGTCCTGGCTTTATTCATCTCCTGAACTAGAATTTGTTGTTACTTACTAACAAAGTCACTCTATACCTAATAATAAAGTTACTTATTCATCTGTGCCGAAGTACTTTACTTTGTGGCTTTATATTATACTCAGAGAAAATAATTATAATATACAGGCATACCTCGACTTACGTCGTTTCGAGTTACATCATTCCCGATTATACGTCGTTAGTCAAAAAAGTATATGGAAAAATAAAAATCAAGTTTAAGTCATTTTATTCGATTTTATGTCTGTCCGCCACAAATATTGAAGTCGTAATATCACTAGAAAAACGTTTAAATTAAAGCACATAAAATAATATTAAAATATATACAAGTATGTACTGTATTTACGGTACATGCATTCGTAAATTTAGATTACTTTTTTCTGTACTATATTAAAAACTAAAATTTATTTGTTTGTAAGCTTAAAACAGATTTTTATTAACCATATATTATTAAAAATGCATTAATAAATAAAATACAGAACCGGGAATGGTAATTTACGGTTTAGCCTGGTGATAAGTAGATTCAGAGACAAGTAAATTCAACTTACGTCGTTCTCCTGAAACCAATTACCGACGTAAGGCGAGGTATACCTGTATATATGTATGTTCATACATTATGTACAGTACATATATACAGCTAATTTTCTATTAGTATAGTATAGAAAGATGAAAATCAATCTATAAACTAGATACAATTCTAAAAACAATTAAAAAATGTTTAATGAAATATTGTTTCATTAATCTATGAAAATAAATGTATTTAAAATACTGTCATTTAAATGAAAAGAAGGATGCAAAACGATCACTTCTGATTTACATATCAGATTTATTTAAGTTAAATGACTTGAATTATTGCTTAATTAGTTATTCTTTTTCTTTTATATAAAATGCAGTTTATTTACTTTAAAATACTTTTAAGAGAATTTATGTACAAAACACTACAAAAAAAAATTAATAGAAGTTTTTTAATTATCTTCATAATAAAATAATAAATAAAAATTAATGTGAAATTTTATATTATTAACTATTGATTATTTGATGAATTCCAAACATTCAATTCATCAATTCAAAATTCTGCAATTTAATCAAAGAAATTAATTTATGATATCTTTGGTATGAAAAATTATATCAGAATTTTAATAACTTCTTTTGTATTTAAATAAACAAAATAAACTATTTCTTTTCCTTTCAAAATTTAAAAAATGCTAGAAAAAAATGATTTGTTGTTATACAGAATGTGCTTCTATTTTGACATCAAAGAAGGGGGAAAAAAAAACAAAGCAGAAGTATTTGACCTAAATCATTATCTCAATTTATTGTTCTACTTTTTTTAAGATGTGGTTGAAGGTTGAATTAAACTAGAAATTTATCCTTCAAAATTTACATAAAATAAAATTCATTGTTTTATTAATTAGAGAAAAATTTTAGAATTCCATTTTATAATAATTATATGATTTAACTTTTTCAAAAATAGTTTCTCTCTTAATTTCAGAAATAAAAATTTAAACTTTTAAATAAATTTTAAATATAAACACTATTTGAATTGATTAAAATTGTTTAAATAAAACAATAATTTTAAATATATGTATTTATCAAAAATAAATATGAAAAAGTCTAATAAAAATATATTTAAAATATTTTAAAAATTTTAACAAACACAATAGAATATAGATAATTTTACAATAAAAAATAAATTCTCTAATCTTTAAAAATGTTTCATGATTTCAAAATTAAAATTATTACAGTATAAAATTATATTTAATAAATAATTATATTAAAACTGGAATAAAAAATTACTAAATAATATATTCTTATAAGGAGTTTAATTATGAAAGTATTTATTTAAACAATATTTCCCTATTTTTATAAGGATATGATTAGTATTTTAAAAAATTTATATTATACATTGAGTTACTTGAAATGTTTTAAAATAACTGGTTATCATGTTTGAATTTAATATTTTTATATATACTGTATTCATAAAACTTATTAATAATAAAACAGTTAATTTTTTTAATATAATAAAAAGATTTATCAGAATAATGAAAAACTGAACCATATTATNGAAAAATGCTGTGTTTGATTAATTAAACAGAGAAATTTTATACTATTCCTACAAATAATAAGTGAAACATGAATTAAGACTAAAACGCAGACATTTTACATTTCAAAACAAGTTTGCGTGATAAAATACGATTAGGGAAAATCAAGTGCTGTTTCTACTAGAAGATAATTTAAAAACAAATATGATTTATGTCATAGTGAAAAATTTTCTTTGGATTAATTTTTAAATTCTAGCATAAATTATATTCTATATGTAAGGCAACCAGAAATATCTGAACACAAAACTGGACATCATTGAAAAGGAAAAAAACACTGTACTATATTATAATTGAAACATATCTTAATTATGTAAATTAAACTAAACTGAAAATATGATAGCTTAAAAATAGTGCAAAATTCTTTCTTAGAACAAAAAAATACTCCCATTATTTATTAAGTACTAACAACATAATTCATACACATTTCTTATTTGCTAAAATATATTTTAATGTATCTGGCTGACTTTTAAGATAAAATCCTAAATGATCAAATTTTATATTAAGTTTTGTGATTACCAATGATTAAGGTTCCTACTTAAAACTGTTCTTTTTTTCCCCTGGAATCCATATTCTGTTATTGAATAAAAAATTCTTTCTACCAATGCATCTGTTCCTTGCAAATATAAAATACAATAGAATACTGATTATCCAAGTCCTGATTAATCAAGGTTCCATCTACGTTATACAAGGCAAATCTATAAGTGAACTACTTTTTCTATAATTCATAAAAGCTTTGCCATGAAAGTATTCAATGCATAAATACTGTAGTACTTTTAATCTTCACTGTACCAAGTGAGTGGCTGTACTTAGGCGATTGTGAAACATTGTGGCAAAAGAAGCTATAAAAGAAAAAACTCTAAAAGGCATTTTAAAGAAAGCTTAAAACAATAATATGTATTACAAAATGATTTGTTTCTGTTATCTTTTATCATTTAACTTCAATGTGGGACAAACCATTTATATTAAACAGTTTTAAGTATAAAAATTATGTCATTTTTTAGTTATATTTGTAACTACAAAAATATATGTTTTTTATTCTTAAAAATATGCATTAGCTGTATAATAAATGATATTTAAAAAAATGTTCTTATATATGATTAAATTCACTAAAGTATAAAAAGACTTAAAAGTGATGCTATATAAATCTTTTATATTTGTAATTTTTAATCTGAAATAACAATGAGTGTCTGTTTTATTTTAGTTTTCAGTTATTTGAGATAGCATTGGCCACCACAGATAAATGGGGTTTTCCTATAACTTATATAGTTTGGTCAATAAGTTCCCAGACTCACATGGATGGAGAAATAGAAAACTATTAAACTTTTTACTACTAAAAGGCATAACTATTTATGCTTATTTTTTAATATATGGACCATTTTTCTCTACACACTTTCTCCAGCAGCAGACATCTTCAAATGTCTTTTTGAAGAATGTTGGAATGATGTTTCACTAGGAATAAGACCAGGGCTGTTTGGGGCATGGGAGTTCTTGCTTTGTTCAACTGTCATGTTTGTAACATGGTTGATGTGGGCAAATGGATTGTCATGAAGAAAAAAAAAATTTCTTTGATTTCAGACACTTTACAGATCTCATTTACCAGTTCAGAATAGCAGCTGCTGTTCATTACATTACCTTTATCAATAAAACCAATCTTGATGATTCCTTTATGGTCACAGAAAACAGTGAACATGGATGTTCACTTGTGGCATGTTCCACTTCAGAGTTTGAGTTGCAGCTTCATCTACAGATTTTGAGAACTGAAAAATACTTGGCAGGACAAATATTTCTCATTACTTGATGAACTGAAGTGACCAAATTTCTGAACATCCTTCCTCCAACATTCTTCAAAAAGACATTTAAAGATGTTGTCTGCTGTCGGAGAGTATGTACAGTAAAATGACTCATGCATTAAAAAATAAATGTAAACAATACTGCCTTTTAATAGTGAAAAGTTTAATAGTTTTGTTTCTCTATCCCTGTGAATTTGAGAACTTGTTGACCCAACTACAGTGGAACCTCGCTTAATGAGCATAATTCGTTCCAGAATTTTATTCTTAATGCAAAACACTTGTTAAGCAAAACAATTTTTCCCATATAAATTAATGTAAAATACGATAATGTGTTCCATGCAGAAAAAAATACTCAATATTTTATGTATAATGTTTATTCAAAGAAAATTAAACAATATAAATTGTTAAGGAGTGTGAATCATCATCATTTCTTCTAGTGTGGAATGAACTAACCTGAATGTAAATTTGATTTGCAGAAAGAAAAAAATAAAAAAAAAATCACAGATAACATGTCTGATTAACATGCCAAACGATAAGCCAAATTCTTGGGTTATGTAAAGGCTATAATTAAATATTAAAAATTAATTAATTTGACTAGATGTAGATAGTTATGCTGCCATCTCATATTAAATTTAATAATTATAATTAATTTTTAATTTAGACATTTCTGGAATTGGTCATTAAATTTAATACAAGATGGTAGCATAACTGCCTACCTCTAGTTAAATTAAACAATTTCTAATATTTAATTATAGCCTTCACATAACCCAAGAATTTGACATATCATTTGGCATGTTTATTATATAATGGGCTATGGCTGTTGATGTTTATATGTAATATGTGTGAACACAAGTTTGGAAAAATGTGTGATCACAAGCCACATTTGTTTTGCTCATTGTGCAAATTACTTGTTATGTGAGGTTCAACTATACATATGTTCAATGTTTTTAAATAATTAAAAACAATTAAACAGCATTAAAATTTATGACACAAGATCGACTTACTTTAACCAAATAACCAGAGTGCTTATGTTCAATAACTGCAAACATTTTCAAAGCCCCTTCTGGGCTCTTCTTCAGGCTTCGAACGCAATAATATTCATTAATATTCAAACACAGTGTGTTAGAATATTAACGGCCAGCTTGAATGGAATGAGGGTAGAAGCGTGAACAAGGTGCTTTGAAAACATTTGCAGTTATCAAACATAAGCACTCCGGTTATTTGGTTAAAGTAAGTCGATCTCATGTCATATATTCAACCGGTGTGTGGTGAAGTTAAGTATTCAATGTTAAAATTGTAATTGTAAGTTTGAATTTGTATTGTAATTTTTTTAAGGTTCTGTTCATTAAATTTTTTATAAGTAAATTCATTTAATTAAGTGATTTCAGAAAATTTATTTTTTGTCATTTATATCAAAAAGTATTTTTGCAATAGAATTCATGTTATCTTCAGCATTATTCAAAGATATTTTGAATTTTAATGAACACTACTATATTATTTTAATTTTTCAAACTAATCAGTCATTTGATTCAGATATCATAACAAGCTTAATAGAAATTAAATATTTGTATTCTTACACTTCAGTTTTTATGTTGTTATTTTCCAGTTCTTCAATTCATTGTTAAGCATTTGCTAAACAAACTGAAGTGCTTCTCTGCCAATATTTGTTCCTTAAAATGAAATGTTGTAGACATGACTTTTTCTCTTCAGTTTTTACAACTGTTTCAAGACATAGATAAAAGCCTGTAAATTCAAGTTCACAAGTTTCACAAAAGTTTTCTATTTGTCAGAAGTGAGAAAAATGTCAATCCTGAAAACATGCAGGATTTTAGGTTCTAAAATGGGATATCTGATCATCTTACTTATATACATATATGTACCTTACCTACATGGACATTATGTACATAAGTATCAAAATAAATCGTTTTATTGCTTTTAACTAGTCTTTTTACAATTTTCATGTGCGTATAATACATACATATCAAAATTATAAAAAGACTTATGTGTAATTAATAACAGGACCAAATAACATCAGTTAAAATGTTCTGAATTCTACTGTAATTGTAATATCAATTATTATTTACAAAAATTTTCATAAATTTCTTCACAATTTAATTCTTGATCTGAATTATTGTCCCAATAAATTCATAAGTGTGTTTCTTGCACAAAAGAAATTTAATAATAATAACCATAGTAATGAAGCTATCATTATGATATATAATTATTCCTAAATGTAAAAACTCAGTAATTAAACAAAATTATTTCTTGTTATTTACTTTTTAAATTATATTATTGATTGTAAACATGGATATTTTTTAATTCTTAAATCATTCAAAAATTATAACTGCAACATATCTTTACTCTAAAATTTTCAACCAAAAATAGGTATGATATACACCTTTAATTACTTTAGTTGCAGAGAATAATGATATCCTTTACTTAAATACTGTCCATAAATTTATTCTCAAAGTATGTATTCCTATCTTGATAAAATAAGCTATAAATTTTAAAAGGAGGAATTAAAATGCCTGTTGTGAAGCAAAAATATAATTACATGCAAATTAGAACATACGTTTAGAACATACAATTAGAACATACGTTTATTTTTACAATTAGAACATACGTTTATTTTTCTTTAGGTTGAAATTCCATTTTCAAAGGCCTTTCACTTCAAATTTTGAAACTAGTTAGAACGAGTACAGTTTTTATAATTTTACGTATCGATTTTTATGATTTACTTGAAAAAAATATTTTATAATTACGCGCTGGGTTTACGTCACAATGCTGGGTTGCAATTTTTAATCTATCTCATTTAAAATATATGCACTCCATCTCAAATTAGTAGTCTTACCCCTGTACATTATACTTTTCCGTTAGCAATGGAATCGTGCAGTTCATCTAATAACTGCTCTCAGGGGAGAAGTTTTGAATTGAAATAACGTGACTTGCGGTTTGCATCAGAAGTTCATGTATCAGGGTCTCTTGCGCCAAGCTTTCCGTATCTGCTATTTAATTTCATTTATCCAACACCGTTCTCAAGATTAAGGAAAGATGGACGGGCGGAAGGACGACAGTGGTAATTTTGTACAATTGTAGTCTAATAATAAAGATTCNAAATTTAATTTTTCATTTCAACAAATATAATCTGTCTTTAAATCAATTACCAATGAATTTTTGCTAAAAAATTAATTCAGTAACTTCCAATCAGATTATTATACTTAAAGTTTTAAGAGCATATTTCAGCTCTTGCAAAATCACATTTTTCTTTTTGATGAATTTAAAGAAAAAGATATATTTTATTTAAACAAATTGGACAATGTTTACAAAAATTATTATTTTTAAAAGAATGAAAGATGAAAGAATTACAATTATTTAATGTAATTTCTTTTATAAATGAAAAAAGTAAAATGATAATGACAGATTTTATATTATGTTTTCATTGTGTGTAATATAGTATGATATAATTTTATAAACAAAATAATTTTAATTAAAAGCTAACTTGTTCAATTTTCTTGTTATTTTGAAAAATATTAAAATTCATGTTAATTATGAGCTACATACAATGTTATCAAATGAAACACAATCATGACAACCTATAAGGCAAGAATGTATATGCACTAAGTCAGAAAACTTCGGCATATTTATCTTCTCACCTTACAAACTGTTTATCATCACAAAACTCAAGGGTCCCCAAACTATAGCTCACACTACAGGTTAAATATGGGAAAAAATAAGATCTAGCATATCATCTAGATCAAATATCTGATAGTTCAAAATGCTTTATAGTCTTAACTTTAAAACTTAAAATGTACAGATAACAAAAAGAAACTTTCATTAATTAAAAAACAAATTTACTAATATTTTAAGAATAAAGTACTAAAAGCTGTTAAACATATTTTATGATAGTTTATTGACATTTGTTTGTTTCTCTCTGTTTCCTTAGCTTTTAATAAATAAAAGTTTTTTGATCATTGACAAAACAGTTCGTTGTAAGAAATTCTAAAATGTAGCAAATGTAGCCAATATGTATAAATACACAAACTTTGCATAACTGTTGTTAAAGGAGCTTAAATAATTTCTGTAAAATAAATATTTCAGTTGCAAGTCTCTATGCAAATATCAATGAGGTTTGTCATAAAAAAGTTTGGGGACCACTGAAATAGTTTAACTAAATTTCGTTGTTCTACAGTTAGTTAAAACAGCATAAAACAATTCCACAATCAGTAAATTGTAAGAAACAGACTTGAATGTAGAAATCCATAATTTTTATTTCATCAAATATTTTGAACTGTCCTGGTCATTGTCATTTAGTTTTAGATATGCAAATTTTGTGCACTTGTATACATTCTTCCATATGTCTAAATTTAGCTAATGATGAAATGAGATGGCTTGAAAATATTTCAAATGAAATAAAAACTATGGCCTTCTATACCTGAATCTGTTTCTTACAATTTAATTTATTCTAAAGTTTCTTATTTATATGAATAACAATAATAATAAACAATTCCGTAATTTAAGCAAACATATGATCACATCACAACAGTGATGAACACAGATCACATGTAACATGAAAATTCTGTAATTAAGTTAATTAATGACTATCTATTAATTATTGCTTATTATAAGTTATATAATAAAAAATTGTAATAAATCTTAAAATTTAATTATATTTTTCCTATTTTTCACAAATTACTATCAATAAAAAAAAAAAGGAAAACTATATGTAAAAATGCTATGTCATATATATATATATATTTTTCAGAGTGAGAAATTTTTGACTGTTTTCATGTAACAGCCTTTGAAAAATAAATCAAGTTTTAGTGTTATGAAAACATTAAACTATATGATTAATGACATTCAGTGTTAATTAAAATCAAATCATTTAATTTAAATCTTTGCATATGATAAATTAGTACTTTATTATCATATAGTAATGTTTTACAGTCCAATTAAAAAATAATCTGGACTGTTATTGGTCCACAAAAGGTTAAAAATTTGTTGATATTTGTTCCATTTATATATTTTTTTAATAGATTATCACTGATTTCTCAATAATAAGATAATTTTTTGCTTACAATAAAATTTTTTAAATTTTATAATTTGTAATACATTTACTTAGATCTTTAACAATCAAATTATGTTTTAGCAATCTAAGTAATGTTGACATAAATGGCAGTGATCTTAGAAACAATTTTTCTGCTTTCAATATTTTAAAATATACCAAACTGAAAAGGATAAACAATATACATATCTTAAATTTTAAATCATTTTTATAATATCTTAAATACAAATAATTATAGTTTACTTCACAAAAAATAAAAATTTTTAACATATGAAAGACATTTCTTAAAATAAAGTCTTTTCAGTATACTATAAATGTAGTCTAGAATAGTGTATATTATGAACATGACAGATATAAATCATATAATATTTATCATTATAAATAACAACAAAAATCAAGAAAACTCATATAAGATACAAAATTTAAAACTTAACTTTATGCAGAACAAACTGAATAATTGTTTTATTAAAAAAAAAAAAAAANTTTTCTCTGTTATATATAATAGCCGGAATAGTATAGATTCACTTGAACTGGACAAAAATACCAGAGTTACAGAGAAATCACAAAGAAACACACCCAAACGAACAATGGCTTATATTATGAATAAATTGTATAATAAAAGTAATTATATTCAAAACTTTCTGGTCAAACTTATACATAAATGTTATGAATGTAAAATTTTTAGTATATCTACTTTGCTTTTATAAAATTCTGCGCTTAATATTGTCACAACATATTTCTGTCAAGGAAAAAACACGCAATTAACTTTGTTTATTTTTCTTGCTAGGGATATTTAATTATTTTATAACGCCCACTTCATCGTATAAGGAGCTGATGGATTTTAAGTTTATGGATGTTCTCTTGTAACATCCATAAACATAAAAAAGTTACTGGTTTATCTCTATGTACGATATTTGTGTGTTTGGGATGCACGACTTTTTTTTCACTTTGAAGCTTAATAACTCTTCTCTCTTTTGTCGAACATTTCAGAAAATCGGCAGAGATATTTTTTACACTAGAAAGAAATATTTTGGCCTTTTTAGTGTAAAAATGTAAAAATCATGTAGACGGAGTCACTTTTCGACTGATTATCCCGCTGGAATATAACAGACATGAACGTAAAAGATAATCAGTCAGTCAGTCAAAATCATCTTTATTGTCTGGCATCGCTGAGCATAGCTAGGCAGAAATACATAAAAATACACAGTAGATACATGCTGTTAGTCATAGAAGGGATACAACAATATAATTAAAATTATATAAATTAAATGAAAATAAGAAATGATGTATAGTTATTTAAATTATTTTAAAGCATTAATTGCCATAAAACTTTATTTATTGAAACCATTATCCTTTTCACCTCTAGATGGAGCTACAATGCAGCAATAATTAGATCCAATATAAATGATCCAAATTTTATTTTAAATATTTATTACGTGTAAATCCTCTTATTAAGTATATATAATGGAATTCAAAGAAAACATATGGTCTGCTTAGATAAATGTAAATGACTTGTTAAATATTAATTAAACTTTTATGTTTGAAAATTATTTAATACTGGTATACAGACAGTCTTACTCTGCAATAAATTCCAACTAAAGGTATGTTATTCTATGAATTGTAAGAACTTGAAAGTCAGTATATGAAACAGAAATAAAAATTTATTTTTAATTTGTGAAGAAATTTATAAATGTAAAATATTCTAAAATGTGCATAAATAGAAATTAATAGTTATATAAGGGATAAATAACTAAAGTATTTAATGTATTTAATTACAAAATATCTGTTACTTTCATTATTTATAATAGAATTTTTTATACACTATTAAGTTATTTTTAAAAGTCTTAAAATATAAATACAGTAAGACCCTGCTTAACGCTGCCTCGATTAATGCTGATTCAATATAATGCGGTCTGCTCAAAGCCTAAAAAAAAAAAAAAAATGCTCAAAATTTACAGCGATTCAAATTAATGTGGCATTTCATTGATTTGTATATAATATGATTATCCCCAAACATGAACCAATCAGCAGAAGGTGGCAATTCATCATAGCACTATACTTCTCTTAATTTTATGTTTGTTTTGTGCAATTTTGGAAAAAATAAAATATCTTGGATGCCATAGGCAATATCGACTTCACTTGGCAAGAATTAACTGATAAATGCATGAATGAAATGTGGAAGAAGATATGGCCAGAGGTATCCAAGAATTCTCAAGGAGAAGAGCCTATCGCTGTATCATTAGGTTGAAAATTTGGTCAACCTAATCGATACAGCAGGACTAGATGTAGACAAGCAGGATATTAAGGAGTTACTGCAGGTTTCTGGTGAGAGCCTTATCAACGACAACCTTCAAGAACTGGCTGAACAAGGAATTCATGTAAAACTGGAAAATACAGATTCTGAAAATGAAGTACCCAAAGAACTTGCTACAGATTTCCTTAGTAAAAGTTTAGTAATGATAATCGAAATTGTTGATCAAATTGTAGCGAATGATCTAGATTTTGAAAGGAGTGCCAAAGCAAAATGAGGCATTTTGGATGCATTCTTCTGCTACCAACATTTGCTTAAGGAAAGAAAAAACACAACAAATTAAACTACACGACTTTATTGCAAAAAAACAAGAAGTTCAGAAGAGCCAGGACCTTCATCACAAAATATGAACTTTACATTTTTGTGTGCATATGTTTATATGTTATTTAACATACTGTATATTTCCACAGATAAGACAATAGTTGAATCATAAAAGAAGGCCCCCAAATCAAGGGTTGTCTTATAGGACACACACAAAAAAATTTAGATTAAAATTTATATAAATTAAAACCATTCTAAAAAATGGACAAACCATAATTATTTACTAGTAGAGAGTAAGGTGTGTCCACAAAATAGAATAGCCCATATGATGTTTTTGTGAATTAATACTCAAGGTCATTACTTGAATGCCTGAATCAGTGTGAATGTTTGCAACAATAGAAAGGCAGTGCTGCTAGATGCAAGAAAATAAAATTTTTTCATTCGAAAAATTACGAATAGGACATAATTCCATATACACTATACATTATTATTATCCAGATGATGATCGCTAATCTAAACTAAATTCAGAGGCCATTGATAGCTTGGGGTCGTCTTATAGGGCAGATATATGCTAAAACTATAAAACTTTGACAAAAATTTATACCTCATCTTATCTGTGGAAATATACAGTATATCATTATGCAAATTAATATAAAAATAACTTAAAATTATAGTAAAATTTGTTTATTTTTGGTCGCATGTTCCCCTTTCCCTATTTACTCTATGTTAAAATGACCTCATTTAATGCTGTTTTGCTTAGCACTTTGTTGTCTAGGAATGTATCCTCCATGTTAAGCGGGGTCTTACTGTATATAATAAGATAATGGTACCAGTAGTCAACCATTTACAGCTGTTTTGGACTTTGATATTTTTTATTATGATGTGTAGGAACACCAAAAGTAAAATTTATATATAAAAATAAAGTTTGTTTTATACTTGTGATGAAAAAAAAATTTTTTATTAGAACTTTGTTTACATTATGAAAAAAATAATTTAATCACAGGCTGTTCACCCAGTAGTCAACCAGCAGGTCACATGATCATTTATGTCAGTTGACAACTGGGTTTTCCTTCATTGAGAGACTCATGTATGAAAGGATAAGCAAGCTCAATAATAGGCATTTTGTAAAAAATATACACCTGAAACATGGAGCCCTTGTTATATTCTAGACTTGACAATACCTAACTATGTGAGTGACTACCAGAAGGTTGTTGGTGTAATAATTTTTCCTATTACTTTGAGTGATGCAACTTGTTATTCTTACATGCTATTGAGAATGAAGTAATCTTATGATGCATCCTGTTAAAATGATTTGACAAAACCTAGACTAATTACATACAAATTTCAGCTTACATGGTTGACTACTGGAAGTGGTCAGCAATAGGAGTCCCACTCTATTCCTCTAATAATTCATCTGCATATTTGAATCCGAATACTATATACATTCTAATCTGAAATTAAATAGTTAAGCTTTTATTTTTAGTAGGAAATTTTAAACAGAATATAAAGAATACAATTGATGTGAAAATGAAAATACTTTTAACTTGATTACATTTTTATTCAAGTTTCCTATTCATATATAAAATATATATATTATAGAAGACACAGAATTATCTTTAATTTTTGGATATATAATATGAATAATTATTAGACAAAAATATATTCACTTAACAGAAGTTTTAATTTTTTTCAAATGTTAAAAGTCATGTTTTAACATCTGAAAATAGTATTTTAAAATTCCTATTATATGTATATAGTTTATTGATAAAAATAGTTTTTAGTTATTATTGTTATTATTATTTACTCATATTTTTAAAATAAGTTTTGAGAAATTTGCATTCTTTTGTTTTATGTACTGTACAAGGTATAAGTTTACAGTTAAAATGTCTATTTTGTATCCTATCATAAATCAAGAAAATATAGCAAATAAAAAAAATCAATATTTAAATTTGAAAAGAAATTTAAACTGCTTAATAATAAATAAATATTATATAAGTAATTTAAGTATTTTAAAGCAATTGTGAAAATAATTGATATCTTAATCAGCAAAATAGCACATAAGAGTTATCAATTCAAAGCACAAATAAGTTTTATAACAAAAGTAATCCAATTAAAAATACAGGGTGTCTGGCTTAAAAGTTTAATAAAAGAAAAGAGTATAAATTAAAAACTTATCCTAATTTAATGAAAAAGTTGTCATTCTAGTACAAAATCTTTAGCAATTTTTTAAACACACACTTTAGTATGTACACCAACATTAGCATAGCAAATATCCAACTTGTATTCCACTTCAACCATATATTCAATAGCATTAGGTGTGACATTATTGATAGCCTGACAGGTTCAGTATTTCAGATCATTCAAATCCTGCATAGATGTACAATACACTTGATTAATCACAAAGTCTAACAGGAAAAAGTCCAAAGGTATAAGAACCAATCTATCATCTTGTAAACTCCACTCAAATTGTTTTATCTAAATTACAAAGAGGGGAGAAGTCATATTTTATTAAAAAATGATACCAGGAGAAGGTTGAGGGATAGCATAAGTTGCAGCATGTCCAAATAACTTGCTCCATTCACTATAGCCTATCACCTAGTCCTTCATTAACATGCACCTATTTTGCCTTTCTGTGCATGTGCTAGTTACCTCAGTACCAAGGTATGGTATTTCTCACAAATGGCAACATAAAATACACACTGACTTCCAGTCCAGATATGAAAACAATGCAAATTATATTTTTTCTTTTATTAAACCTCTAAGCCTTGTATATAATAGAGGAATATCATCATTAAAAGGTTAATTTGTTTATTACATGAATAATGTAATAAAATATATTTAAGAAAAATTAATTAGAAAGAATGAAGATAAATTTTTGATGTGTTTCAATGTGAAAGAAAAATGTTTCTATAAAATATATTGTTTGTTAAAGAAATGTGATTCCATTATAATCTTAATTTTTTCTTTTCCAAAAAATATCAACATTTATTTTTAAATAAAATTAAAAAATATTAAATTACATTAAAAACCAAAACATTTTAACTTAAATTATATACTTCAGTAGTATAGTAAATAATTCAAAATGGAAACTTTTTTTGATAGAAAACATTAGAAATTACTGTATAAATATACAGTACATTTTGTTGTGTGTGAAAAATTATAATGGGTGGTTCCAAACTATTAGGACAAACTTCAGAAATGGATACCTAGTGAGACAAAAAAACAAAAATGGTCCTATTAATTTATGAACATACATCAATAGGAATGCACTGGTACCAAGATAGATGACTACTGGATGTCATGAACTGTACACAGTATGGCATATACTTACTGTATGGCATATGTACGGTACAGTACCACAGAAAGAAACTCGGGAGATGCTCAGTTTCTTCCATGGTTCTCAATGAAAGTGGACATTATGGACTGATGCTCACTTTCAAATGTTCTAGTCTGTATCTGAACAATGTTATAAGCAGTATGTATGTGTTGCCCCAAAGTATGCACATTGGGAACTGGCTCAGCATACCATCACTCTTTACATGCCTCAAGCAAAAATCAAGGGAGCTGAGGTTCATCATCTAGGCAAGCCATGTAGCAGGTCTTCCCCTTAACTAATCCATCTGTCAGGAAGGTAGTTTCAGATATCGGAAAATAGGAACACAGAAGTGTACCTATCTCAACACTAGTGCACTTCCAGACATGTTAATGAGACCATTCTTATTATTTATCCTGTCAGGAATCCATTCCCAAGGTTTATATAACTTTGAAACCATAACTTGTAAACCATAACATACAGAATGGTTCCATAACTTGAAACCATTCTATATATGTATCATAGATACAATTGCTATTTCTTTCCTTTTACGTTATTATTTTGCATTTTACATTTTGCAAATATTATGCATTTGAAAATTTATCATAACATAATGTTTCATTTCCAGACATACAATATAACTTACATTTTAATGATTCACAAGGATTTGGAAATGAAATTTCAACTCCATTTTATTATAACTCCAATGGCAGTTTGACTTAGACAACCTGAGTTTATGCCTAGACCTAATGCTTTTAAGACTTTAGACATAAAAAAATACATGCTTGTTTAAACAAGTCTTGATCAAGTATTTGGAATCAGAAGCAGCCAGGATCCAAGAACTTATAGAAAACCAAGTATCATATAATATAAGCTTTACATTGTATTATATAAACTTATATGAAAGAAGCCTACCATCTCACACAACCTTAAAACAACCACTATGTACCTCAAACATGTTCTGTTACATGCAAAATAATTATTATTTAAATAAATCTTTATTTTGCATTAATTTTATGAAAACCAAAACTTAAAAACAGAGTTGAAAGCATTAATTTTGTTTAATAAAATTGCAGTTCACTGTTCTAATATTCAGATATTGTAAAATAATCTTAAAAGAAATGTTTTATTATAATAAATTATCAAAATATATCTCCTATATAAACAACATACAATGAAAGTAAGAGGTATAATGAGATCTTTTTACTTTGATAAATACAAGAAAAATAATTAATTACAACATTACTAAAGAAAAAAAATTCATATAATGATATGAGAAATGCATGCTTTATTTGTAAAGACAGAACTGTCATTTAAATAAAGTAGATTTAAATTTTTAAAACTTTTAAATTGTGAAAGATGTCCAAATACCTTTAAATTTTAAATTATTTTATTTCCAGAAGATTTTTCCAATATTCAATAGAATATATTTTAACAAATGCAAATATAATAATCAAATTATAGATTTGATGGTAAAAAATGACAGTATTATGATCATTTAACCCCAGGAATTTTTCAGGAGTGGACCTTCTAGATATGTTGAGCCTTGTCTTTCAGCATCCAGCTGTTCCATTGTGGCTCATAACAAGCTTGCTAAAAAGGGTCCTCTTACTGCCCATAGGGTGAAAAGTGTTAAAAAATAAGTATGATGATCATTTTCGATAGGCTTAAAAAATTATTTTATCATTTTAAACATTAATATTTGTATATATAATGTGTCCCCCATAAGTCTGTAAATACTTAAAATATTCATAATTCATAAACAATAGTGAGGTTGCGGCTGATGTTTTCAACTTGAAAACGTGAATGTTGGATGTTTACCACTGCTTTCTTGTAAGCCTAGAAGTTTGACAATAGTGTTTGGAATGTCAGTGGAATCATGCTTGATGTTCCAAATACCATTATCTAGGCTTACAGGAAGGCAGCACTGAACATCCAACATTTACGTTTTTGTGTTGAAAAACAATGGTGTGAAATATGCTAGTAAAAAGAGAAGAAACAGACATTCCCTGTCTAAGGCAATTATTTTAGCATAAATACTGCCACAACACAGTGCTTCCTGAAAATAGTACTGACACAGCAGGACAAAATGTTCTGTGTCATTTAATTTACCAAAACTCAAAACCCTCACCAAACAGTAGAACCTGTACATGCAGTAGTGGCTCCTCCAACTACAGGAAGACAGTGAAACTTAACATTGTTTAATAAGATGGAGCATCGTGCTATCATCATACAGTAGAACCCATCTAATCCGTCACCTTTGGGACTGGGGGTATGGTCAGAACTCAGAAAAGGTCGGATTATCAGAAAAAAGTAAAATAAACAATCTTCCCCTTTGTCCAATCTTTGTAGCACTGCTAATTTTTCATTTAATGAAAGAGTAACATGTTTACGTTTCACTTCTGATATGTTGAAAACACACACAAAACTGTACATGTACACACAATGTAAAACATATACTGTAATGAACACAGAAAAATGCCACGGTCAGTGAGTCACCGACGAGTCGGGACAAGTTTCTTGACTCCAACCACGGTCAGGTTAACCGGAGTGATGGACTAGCCGAGGGGGGACTAAAGGGGTTCTACTGTATTGCAGTTCATACTTATCTCAACAAGCAACTACTATACTGCTGGATTAGGTGCACTGAAAGCAATGACAATGTGTTACTTTAGTGGTCTTCTCATCTACCAGATCTAATGTGTGCAATTTTTCTGTGAAGAAACATTAAGAATTGTATATATGTACCATCTATGCTTTGAGACATTCCAAACTTCAACTTTACATCACAACTAAAATTAATTACTCCTGATGTGCTAGGAATGCATATAGACCCAACTCAACTACAGTATTGACTAGATATGTGAAAAAAGTAGTCACATAGCACTTGTGAGGAATGAAAAAAATATTTGTTTCTCTCCTTCTTACTAACATATATCATACCATTGTAGGTAACATAGTTAAAAATTATGAATTTTTTTAAATGCTGTTCAGAATTATGGGACACCCAGTATAAATTAAAAGCCAAAACTACTGGGTTTATCTTAATTAAAGTACCCCTATTCACCACCAATAAAGTTTCATTTGGAAAAGAATTAGACAAATTTCTCTAATAACCATTGGAACTACTTGGCCCATTCAGGCTGAATTTTTTTTATTGGAAAAATAACCTGCATGACCAATAAAATACTAAACAATGTTGAGCCAAATAAATCAAATGAAAAATCTTACTTTTCTAGTCACGAACCATGTTTTTCTTAACAATGTCTAAATGTGCAGCAATTTGCCAAGGAAGTAAGCGTAACTCAGGCTTCATCTCCTGATGTTCAATACTTGAGTTTTAATGAAAAATATACCATATGGTCAACTTGGAAACATTTAGTCTATGTTCTCATTTAATTAATTTCATTGCAGCATTTTATAGCATTTTATAGAATTGGAGATAATTCGTGCAACTTGTCATAGCCTATATTTCTTACAGAAAACTTCTTGCATCCAGTTCTCCTTTCCAGATTCATCAGGATTGTTCTTAAAAATTTGTTTGCAGAAAACAACCTAACTCACACACAATTGAGTGAAGGCTCTTCTTTTCCTTAAGTTTAGCCTCTATTTGGCCAATTTCATATTCACATTGCTTAGTTCCATATGATATCCTGTCAAAATTAAGAAAACTCTTTGTTGTGTCCAAAAGTATCATGGGTAAATCACTGAAAACTAATTTCCATGAAATGACAAAAATATGAAATATTTTCATTATCATCTTTCTGAATCATCTTTTGGAAAGATGATTCAGAAAGATGACAGCGAAAATATCAATTAAATCATTGAAAACAGTTTTTTTCAATGTTTTCATTTATGCTGTATTACTTCATTATAAAAATCAGTTTATGTCATTCATATTTCATCCCAATTCATAACTTTTGAAGCAATATTATAATTATGAAACTAACTGTAGTAAAATAGCAAGACTGAAAGAATTAAAGCAAATAATGCTAATATCATTACACGCTTTTATGGGCATTTTCCCATTAAACGCTAAGACAATGTGTTGACATAAAATAGCTTAATTTATTTCTAATATCATCTATAGTCCACATGGATCTTCACACACATTATCTGGTCTGAAACCAAACAATTGAAGTAATCTGACTACATACATACTTGACATCCCTTGTATCCAGATAATTTATTAAGGGGAAAAAGCCTATGCTATTTGGTATGGTTTGATAGGTTATTTTTTTTTATCTGCATATGCTCAAAAATTTTTCCCATATAAATTAATAATAATTGCTTCTTTGCTTTACACCATTTCATCTTACAAAAGATTTCATAGGAATGTTCAACTTTTGGACAATAAGAGAAACCTGTGTTGAATTTAATCAAACAAATCTTATGAAGATGAAATAAGCATTAAAATTTTAAAACAAACATTTCTTATATAATATATTAACCTTTATTAATTTTTCTATTTAAAAAGTATTAACCATAATTTGAAGAAAGCAAAGTTTTATTGCAAAATCATATACCTAAATATTATTATTTAGTATTAATTTAAATATAAGATATTAAAAATTATGAAAAAACTGAGCTCAGGACTTTTTATCAATTAACTAATATATTCTAACATTATAAATATCAGACTATTATTTCTGATCCATCTTAAAAATCCTTGAACATTAAACAAACAGCAGCTTTTTGAACATACAGTAGAGCATTGATTATCCAACCCCCCGATTAACCATCACATCGGTTAACCGACCGTTCTAGTCGGCAAATTCAAATGTCCACTAGTGATGTGGCGCTACAATATTTGGCTGTCTTGGCTACTTTAATAGTACTTTTACGGGTTTTAGCTGGCAACACTGGTTTGACCATGAAAGGGAGCCAGTATTTTAATGAGGCTTAATTTTCTAATTTTTAACGATACAATAGCGACGATTATTATTTTTAAAAAATTTTTGTTAAGCTTAACATTGATGAAAATTCAACACGAAGTAGGTTAATAGCGATATACTAATATACTATACTAATAATGTATTTTTCATATTTTTCGGTTATCCATTTTTTCAGTTATCCGACCAACCCTAGTCCCCAATTGAGTCAGATAATCGATGCTCTACTGTATTTAAAAAACCTTGATTTCGAGGTTATATTTATTTTAATATAATATTATTTATTTTAAATATAATAATCCTCTTTGGCTAGAAAACAGCATATTTGTAAGTATTATATATTATTGTAACATTTCCTTTTTTTTTTTTTATAATATAAATAAAAATTAAATTAGCTAGTAAGCATTGGCAATATTGTAATACCTCAATGATATTCAAATTATAAACTATGCACTTCTGCAAATCTTCAACAATACTACAAACACAATTAATTGATAATAAAATGCTTTCATATCAATCAAAATGATTTATTATCTTACGAGAAATTTTTTAAACTTTGTAGCATAAAGTTTAAAAAATTTAACAATTAAAACAGGATGCTTTTATATTAATTATGTCTAGAAATAAATAAAAAAAAATGTATGATTTAAAAAAGTGTTTAATATTTAATTTTTTTCTCTATCTTCAAGTCATTTTTATTATTGAAATAAAATTTAAAAATAAATTACCTAAAATTATTAGGAATTTGAAGAACTGCATAAGGAATTCCAAATGGTAAATCATTGATTACAGTTTTTTTATAACATGCATAGAAATTAATAACAAAATAATAGAAAGTTTTTAAAAAAGATGATAAAAAAAATCCAAAAAGTAAATATCAAAGAAAATTGTTTGTAATTTCATAAATATAATTGAAGAAATTAATAAAGAATGTGAATATATAAAATACTTGAATAAAACAGTTGAAAATATTTTGAACTGCACATAAGCATAATCCATTATAGTGGTGAAGTGCTTATGTTAGAACTTTTGTCTGACTGTCAGATGTCCAGGCGCATGCACAATGACTTCACTTTCCTTACTTAAGTGTTATGTTCTGTTCAATCCATTTATGCATGTGGACATGCACATTCCACATGCATGTACAACAACTACTTGATTCCAAGAATTTATAAAATTTATTTTAAACAAAATTAATATTTGATTCGCTTTTGTGGAGAATGCTATGAGATTGACTTGACCAAGCTTGTTAACTGTATATCATCAATAATCAGACATAAGGAAGATGAATTCTGAATGAAAACAATTCAATATTTATAAGATTAGGACATATATAAATATTATTAAATGTGAAATTTTCTGTAAGTAATTCTTTAAGAAAAACTATAAAAAATTTTTAACATATAACATATCACTAAAAAAAGTCATAAACTTATAATGTTAATAAATACATTTCAACTAGGAAAACAATAAAATTGAATAAAGTTTACAGCAAAAGTAAAAAAAAAATTGAATAATTTAATAACCAAATAAAAAGAATTTTGTTGATCACCAGACAGCCAAGGCAAAAGGCATCAGCTTACCACTCTGGAGGATTAGGATCAATCCAGGCAAGCAACCTCAGGAAGTTTTTTGGAGGATGGTCTGTCCCAGATGCAATTTTTAAAAAAAGGACTTCTTAGTGAACATAGAGGAAAAGAATATAATAATAATTTAGTTTATAGAAATCAAAGAAACAGTAACTAGAGTCAAAACATAAAAAATAATAAACTATATAAAACTAAACTAAATAACATAAAAAATATTATAATAAACTGGTTTATGGGAATAAACACAACTAAAATTTGATAAATAATTATAAATACAGTAAATGATTTTCTATTATATCATTTTATGAAAAATATATTTGTATAATACAAAAATTTAATGAGCAAAAATTAATGTGACATCCATCACAATGTCAGGCTGCAATTTTTAATCATATTTTTAATTTATTTAATTTCAAATATATACTGTGGATCTCAAATTATTAGTGTCTTGTCCTTGTACATCATACGTTTACTGACAACAAAGTCATGCTGGTATCTATGTAACTCTGTTATGGGGAAAATTTTTGAACTGAAATCATGACTTCTGGTCTATACTGGAAGTTCATATATAATTAATAGGGCCTCCTGCCCTTAAGCTTTCCATATCTTGTCTCAACTTTCATTTAAGTCCATTCTCAAGATTAAGGAAAGACAGACTGACAGATGACAATGGAAATTTATAGGTCTATAATTTTTTCAAATTCAGACCAATAAAATTAATTTCATCTTAAAAAATTATTAATATAGTATTGAAAAATTGTTTTTCCAAATAAATAACCTTTGAACATTTGGATTTTGAATGTTTTTAAAACATCCAAATTTTATATTCTTTAGAATATGGAACAACTACGAGCTTAAATCTCTGATCACAGTTGGAATTGGAGATGACACATCCTAAAATATTTTGAAGTAAACAATCTTTTCAGCTCTTTGAAAGCTGAAAAGATTGAATAAACAAAGATTGAAATCTTTGTTTATTGTTCTGAAATTCATAATAAAATCATTATTTCTTCTCATTGAAGATTTTTAAGCTGACTTTCTTAACTATATATTTTTAATATTTAGTTAATTAAACATAAGTTATATTCAGAGTAGTCATAATTAAATATCTTCTGTTTGTGGTGTTTTACTGAACAACTGAAATGTCAACAAATTTTATAAATATACTATTCAAGACATAGAGAAAGGATTCAATAAAAATTTGTTATAAAATCTGCCAGTAATTACAGTGTGAATAGACAAACAACAAAATCACATTTGAAAGTTAATGCTAATTTTGTGTGTTGCACTTATTTCAACTGACGTGTCATTGCTGTATTATACTGTATAATTACTTTTGTAAAGAAAAACATTTCCTCATTTCAAAAAACAATTAATTTCACTTGTAATCATGTTGATATTATTTGATGTGGTCACCATTTTTTAGGCCAGAAATGTCATTCAGTATAGTGTATTCAACATTTAAATATAGCATTTATCATAAATGTTTCTAACTTGTCAGCCTTATAAGACAATGCATAGCATTACAAAATATCACTTCTCCAAATATGTTAAATGTGTAACATATAAAACTTAATTTTTATTTTCAGGTCTATCTTTATTTGTTTGTATACATCTTGTAATATATTTCATTTTGTACAACAGTGCCTATCAGTAGATTTAGGAATTAAATTTTTGTGAAATCCTGAAATCCTTTTTCCATACCTTAAATATGGTATGGAAAAACCAAATTTAGTGACATCCTGATTTATTTGATAGAGTTTCAGAAAGCTCAGAAGAAATCATTTAATTATGACCATACTGTGTGTACTGTATATATATTTTAATATGCTGTTGTAAAATTCTTTACTTGTTCAATATTTTTGCAATTGGATCAGAAAATTGCTAATTTAAACTAGAAATAAATTAATTTGAAATAAATGTATCTTCTTAACATAACATTTTTACTAAAAATTTATTTAAAAGTTACTTATTGAATTAAATTACTCACTATTCAATGAAACTGTTATCCTCAAAATATTACAAAGCAATATTTAATCAATTTTATGTATAAATAAATTTAATTCGTTTATTTAAAATATTTTGAAAAGAAAGCAAAGCAATTCTCTAACCATTTTCACTTAAATTACACATACAGACTTAAATATATAATTATCCTTAACAAAACTATATAAAAGCTTTTGAAATCAATTTAAATCTTCAACTAAAGCAAAAGTTTCATAAATTTTATAAGATATTAATTAAAGTCACATCATAAATAGTTGAAAGTAATTAAAAATCTGAAATACTGTAATTATATAATCATTGCTAAGTGTTATGTATTTAAGTTAAATATTTTCATTTAAAAACAATGTTCAAGCATCAATGCAAATTTTTTAAGTAATAAAAAATGAAAATATGATTAATATGAATCTTTGAATATATTCATATTCAAAGATTCATATTCNTATTCAGAGTAGTCATAATTAAATATCTTCTGTTTGTGGTGTTTTACTGAACAACTGAAATGTCAACAAATTTGATAAATATACTATTCAAGACATAGAGAAAGGATTCAATAAAAATTTGTTATAAAATCTGCCAGTAATTACAGTGTGAATAGACAAACAACAAAATCACATTTGAAAGTTAATGCTAATTTTGTGTGTTGCACTTATTTCAACTGACGTGTCATTGCTGTATTATACTGTATAATTACTTTTGTAAAGAAAAACATTTCCTCATTTCAAAAAACAATTAATTTCACTTGTAATCATGTTGATATTATTTGATGTGGTCACCATTTTTTAGGCCAGAAATTTCATTCAGTATAGTGTATTCAACATTTGAATATAGCATTTATCATAAATGTTTCTAACTTGTCAGCCTTATAAGACAATGCATAGCATTACAAAATATCACTTCTCCAAATATGTTAAATGTGTAACATATAAAACTTAATTTTTATTTTCAGGTCTATCTTTATTTGTTTGTATACATCTTGTAATATATTTCATTTTGTACAACAGTGCCTATCAGTAGATTTAGGAATTAAATTTTTGTGAAATCCTGAAATCCTTTTTCCATACCTTAAATATGGTATGGAAAAACCAAATTTAGTGACATCCTGATTTATTTGATAGAGTTTCAGAAAGCTCAGAAGAAATCATTTAATTATGACCATACTGTGTGTACTGTATATATATTTTAATATGCTGTTGTAAAATTCTTTACTTGTTCAATATTTTTGCAATTGGATCAGAAAATTGCTAATTTAAACTAGAAATAAATTAATTTGAAATAAATGTATCTTCTTAACATAACATTTTTACTAAAAATTTATTTAAAAGTTACTTATTGAATTAAATTACTCACTATTCAATGAAACTGTTATCCTCAAAATATTACAAAGCAATATTTAATCAATTTTATGTATAAATAAATTTAATTCGTTTATTTAAAATATTTTGAAAAGAAAGCAAAGCAATTCTCTAACCATTTTCACTTAAATTACACATACAGACTTAAATATATAATTATCCTTAACAAAACTATATAAAAGCTTTTGAAATCAATTTAAATCTTCAACTAAAGCAAAAGTTTCATAAATTTTATAAGATATTAATTAAAGTCACATCATAAATAGTTGAAAGTAATTAAAAATCTGAAATACTGTAATTATATAATCATTGCTAAGTGTTATGTATTTAAGTTAAATATTTTCATTTAAAAACAATGTTCAAGCATCAATGCAAATTTTTTAAGTAATAAAAAATGAAAATATGATTAATATGAATCTTTGAATATATTCATATTCAAAGATTCATATTCATATGAACAATTTACAGTTAAACAGATGTAAGTTGAATCCAATCATTTAATTAGCTGTAAATTACAAAACACAATACTTAAGTCAATAAAGATTTTTGAATCAAGTAATCAAAAATTCAATAATTCTATATGGAATGTAAAAGATTAAAGGAAATTACATATATTCAAAATCTAACTTAAAAAACTTTTTCCATGTTGCTAGTATAATATAGTTTATAAAATAAATAGATATATAATATATTTAATTTCTGTATTGTATTACAGCTTTGTAAATTTGAATTAGAACTTCAAAATTCTAATATAGGAAAAAATTTTCCAATGTAATGTTATGAAATAATTCTTTTCTTTTTAGTTTAATATTAATATATATTTTAAAATTCCTTAATAAATATTTAAAGAACAAAGTTTGGCACTAATCTAAAACTTGAATTGATATTAAATATCACATTAAAAAATATAACACAAAGAAAATCTAATTTATAGAAATTCTATTGATGAATAAAGCTATTATAATAATAATAATAATTTGTTTTATCTTTCAAAGTTTTTCTCCTTCAAATATATAATTTAAAATGTTAATAAATATATTATTATTATTACTGCATAATTCTTTAATTTTGAACAGTCACTAATTTATATTAAAAATAAATTATTATTGTCAATTCATTATTAAATAAAAAAAATCCTTAAACAGAATTGATCATTTATCAGAATAATTATTCCTTATATGAATTCCCATATAAAGTTATCAAAGATTTTAGAGAAAGCTAAAATTTGAAACTTGTATTTCTAATTTATACTATATTATTATTATTTTAATACCTAGTACTACATATATTGAATATATATTAAAATTTATCACAAATACAGTTTTTGTGGGAAGACTTATAGAAATTACAAATATAATGAAAATCATTCAAGACCATCATCATTTTGAATGTAAATGAGTTTTTAATAACTATTGCTTTATTTCACTTGATATATAATAGATACTAAGAAATTAAATAAAAGCATAAATATTTTTGAAAACAAATTATCATCAAAGAGTTCATTTCTTTAATTCAATATTAACAATTTTCAAATTTTTCTAGGGTTTGATGATCACTTCATATTCTCAATTTTTATATTACTTATTAATGATTGATCATATTAAAAAAGTATGAAAGAATTGAATTTTAGGATAATGACATAAGAATCAAATCATAATGAACAATGATTTCAAATAAAAATTCAGCACATCATCTTAAAATCAGTTCTAATTTTAAAAATACACACTAGGATCTCAATAATAAGTTTTGCATGCTAAGATTTATTTTCTTCACATCTGATTTCTTTATTGGTTTGTGATTTAAACCTATAAATAACAAATTTTAAGCATACATATTTTCTTCTGAACATGTTTTTATTTAAACAAGTGAAGCTATATCCAATGATTATTATTAGTTTCTTTGCATGAGACAAAATAATTTTCTTAATTTACTAGAAATCGAAATGAAATGAAAATTATTATTATTCTTATTTTATATATTACATCAGACAATTCATTTTAAATATATATGAAAAGCAAATAATCATTATGAACTTACTAATTCAACATCAAATAGAAATAAATTAAATAAAAATATTTGTTTATTATGAGGAAAAAGCAAGAGAAACAAAGAAATAGAATATTAAAATACGAATGTCAAAACTTCAGCTTTTCCACTCTTAAGAATGTATAATAATGATGGAATGTATAAACATGCTAAAAATCTAATATTAATCCTCTGTAAATTATCCAATTAAAATAAATTCTAACAAACTTAAAAATTTTAGCATCAATTGTATTTGTTCTGATAATTGAAATCCTTATATAAAATACTCTTTATAACTTATTCAAAAATTGAAATCAGTAAATGATTCCATATGAAATGTGTATTTTAAAAATAAAATTATATAAGATCACTATGTAAAATAAATAAATATTTATCTTGATTACAAAATATCATAAATAAGTTTAAAATACTATGAATAGCATTCTAAATAAAATCAAATCTTAAATATTTTACATCTCTAAGATATCAATATATAAACCTGGAAGAAAATTATATTATCTACACATTAATTATATATAATTATTACTTCAATTGATGTTGATTTGTACTTTGTTTAAATGAATATGAAAATTTATACATATATATGAAAATTTACTTAATACTTTGTATTATATATCTATCTAAATATGATATTAAAAGATGAAACATCTAACATTATTTACTATGAATAATTTCTAAGAAATCTATTCAAATAACAGAATTAAGGTAAATGACACAAAAAATATCACTCTTTCATAAACTACAAAATTTCAATTCCATGCTGCCATCGAAAATGATATTTCATTTCTTCCAAAAAAACACGATGCTCTCGATACATTTTCTCATAGGGATTTGTAATAAGAAGAGTTGTCACAGGACACACACAACTATTTCTGGCATTTTTCTTTTTATTTTCTTCCCATTTGCAATCTCGAAGTCCATATTCAACTTCTTGAAAAAGACGACGTGCTGTCCTTATATCATTACGAATTGCAAAAATGTCTGTTTTTACTTCTTCTAATTTTTGTCTGCTTTTTGTAACACATTCTTTTGATTTTGAAAGTTGATCTTTTCCATTATTTGCTAAAAGCTGACTTCTTATTTGACTTTCTTTGATCTAAATTAAGAATATTTAAAATGTTTTAATTTTTATAACAGATAGGTTAATTTTGAAGTTAAAATTATGACTAAATGAATAAATTTCAATATTATTCTGTTAAATTTATTAAAATAAAATAATTTGATAGTTACTATAAAGCATGTTAAAACTAATGTTTAAATTCTAAATATTTTGAAACTTCAAAATTTTGTAGAGGTGTTACAAACTGGATAAGGCCTGTTAAGGCTTCATATCCAGCCTGTGGCCTTGATAATTTCTTTTCTAAAAAACCAATGTTTCTAACATCTTGCAAGAATAAAAGAAAAACATCAAACTTCTAACTGGGCCAGTTTAGGCCAGTCATAAAGGCCTGGCAACAAAAGGACCTTTGTTAGAGTCTTTTCTTTTTAGTTTATAGGGATGTTTTGGTTTACTGAATAATAATGAATATGTCCCATGTCTGATATATATCTATTTGACTGATCCTTTGCTGAATTTGAATTTGAGATTCCTGGTTTAAAAGATCATAAATGTTTTCAATATAATCTACCTATGGATTACTGATAAAAAAAATTAAACAAACAATTTGACATCTAAACTCTAATTCCAGCAATAAAATGAACAAATAAACTTTAATGCTCGAACGTTTTCAGCCATCTTTCAGAGGCCCTCATCAGGAATATATGAAAAAAAAAAAAAGTTCTATCTTTTGAAAATTTCTAACCATCAAATATAGATGAAAGAGGGCTGAAAACATTTGAGCATTAAAGTTTATTTGTTCATTTTATTGCTGGAATTAGAGTTTAGGTGTCAAATTGTTTATATAGTACATTGTTCCAGTTTGTGTGTGCCAGTATTTTATGTTTAAAAAAATTAAATATTGACTATTCCTTATTATATGACAAAAATTTTTTTATTAAACTTTCTAAAATAATATAGATTTATTTTATAGCTTCATACTACAGTATATCTATTTGTAATGAATTATTAATATACATATAATGCAATATCCAAATTGTCTAAAAAATTCATTATCTTAAATTTCATGAAATATAATAGTCATCCATCAATATCAGTTTATGTTTTCAACAAATGCTATTTAAACTATGGAAATTAAACGTGCGTAAACCGTTCCTTGACTTATCATTTTCCTCCATCTACTGGTCAGAATTTTATCCTAAAACTCTGATTGCAAAAATTTTTTTTACAACATGATCATCACAATCTACACTATATTGTATTTCAGATAACTATTTTATTATTTTTCTGTTCGATATTTATATAGTTTGCTATCAAATAAAATCCAAGATCATTTACCAAATTAATATAAGGTATAAAACTGTTACCTAAAAATAATGTTTAATATTGAGAATTAGCAGAATAAGGAAAAACACATGATAAGAATTGATCTAAACAAATCTATTAAATTATGGTTGAAAAAAGAAAGCTAGACCAGTGTTTCTCAACAGGGGTGATATCGCCCCCATGTGGGCATTTTTCCACGTTGAGGGGGCAATTTGTAACAATTTATATTTTGGGGGGCAAAAACAATTTTCTGGGCGATAGTAAAACATTATATTAAGAATAATTAGATATTTTATTCGTTATATCGTACAATAATTAAACAAATAACATTATACTAGTCAATAGTCTATTCAATGCAGTACGAATTTGGCGTTAGCCTTGGCCCTCAACATCAGAATTTTGAAGTGAAGGGGGCGATACTACATTGAAGGGGGCGACAATTCGTTAGAGGTTGAGAAACACTGAGCTAGACAAATCAAGTTACTCTGAAGCATTATAGGATTATTAATGATTAATTTTATGTCATCAGCATGTGTAAGTACAGTTAAGTTTGAGTTTTGAGAGTTTATTTGAGTTTATTATTATTATTATTGTGCAAGTGGGGGATTTCAAGTTAAATGCACTCTGACCTAAAAGATCCATTGTGTACCCCATGAAAAACATCACTTCAGAAGTCTTATCTCTTTAAAGAATGATCTCTAAAGGAAAGCTGAGACATGTCAGAAAGAGAAAATAGAATCCAAAAAACAGAAAAGGAGAACCCACACAGCCTGTATGCACACAGTCCCAAATAAGATGCAGCAAAGTATCCTCAGCAAATTCATAAAAGTTGAAGAAAAGTTTCAGTTGGCACAAATGCTTATAAGTGACCAAAACCAACCAAGAACTGAATGATTCCCATTAGAGGCTAAGAAATCCTTAGTTTGCCCAGAAAACAAGCTAGGCAAAAATGTCTTATTCTGATTTAAATCTGAATCTCCACTGCTTAAAATGGTTGGAAATTATCCAGTTTTTAACAGCTCTATAAAAAGTATTAGAAGAAATACTAAGAGTTGTTTCAGGCTTTACAAAGGGGCATGAACTCTGCTTGGCCAGTAGCTCAGTACTTATAATATTACCAGTGATGTCCTGGCACCCACAAGAGAAAAACTATTCTGTGAAATATAAACATCACTAAAAATATAATTTTTAAAAATAAAAGACGAGTAAATTAAGACACTCTTTCAAAAACCGACTTCGAGCAATTTGCATTAGCAGACAAACAGTAAATCAACAAAGATACATTACTTTAACCAGGGTTAATTCTTTTATTTTCGTAAATTTCAAATTGTTTTCCAAATGCATTTCGCCTTTACAGCCTCATCAGTGGATAATCAAACAACTAGACACCTGTTTCCTTTTTTATACAAAGGAACTTTTCCCAGCATGCATCAACGTTTAGACCGACATTCTGATTTAGTAAATTTGCATATTCTATTATACATAAATGTTCTACCACACGTCTTTTAAACAAATTTTCCATTTTATACAATATTTTTATCGAACTTCTATTAATTTTACAGTTATAAGTAACACAATGTTGATACCATGGTGACTCTTGTCTTTTTAAACGAATCGCCGCCTCATGTTCTTTTAGGCGTATCTCGAGTTTCCGTCCTGTTTCTCCAACATATGATTTCGCTTGTAAGCAATCACATGATATCATGTGATTGCTTACAAGCGAAATCATATGTTGGAGAAACAGGACGGAAACTCGAGATACGCCTAAAAGAACATGAGGCGGCGATTCGTTTAAAAAGACAAGAGTCACCATGGTATCAACATTGTGTTACTTATAACTGTAAAATTAATAGAAGTTCGATAAAAATATTGTATAAAATGGAAAATTTGTTTAAAAGACGTGTGGTAGAACATTTATGTATAATAGAATATGCAAATTTACTAAATCAGAATGTCGGTCTAAACGTTGATGCATGCTGGGAAAAGTTCCTTTGTATAAAAAAGGAAACAGGTGTCTAGTTGTTTGATTATCCACTGATGAGGCTGTAAAGGCGAAATGCATTTGGAAAACAATTTGAAATTTACGAAAATAAAAGAATTAACCCTGGTTAAAGTAATGTATCTTTGTTGATTTACTGTTTGTCTGCTAATGCAAATTGCTCGAAGTCGGTTTTTGAAAGAGTGTCTTAATTTACTCGTCTTTTATTTTTAAAAATTATATTTTTAGAAATTTTACCGATCTCATTGTTTTATATTTTATTAACAAATAAACATCACTCCCAAACAAGTGGCTAAGCAACCTGAAAAAAAATCCATCAGATCACCAATCCTGACCTTATATCTAATTTATTAGATAGTTAAAAATCCAAAAACTAATAAAATGGAACTTATTAACAACTAAATTTAACTTTCACAAAAAACTACAATAGTTAGTTTATGATTAGCAAGTTTCTATTATCAAAGTTTAATTAACACTAATGTGTTAAGTGATACAACAAATCAATTTTTAATGGAGATTAACTTTGAATGGAAGATTGTGGGTTTTTGTCCTTTTACAAAACAAATTCCTCAAAATAAGAAAAACTTCAAAAATGTAACAACCAAGAAAATAAAATAATGTTTAGACTCAATTCCTCACATATCAAGTGCCTTTAATGTAACTTAACTGTCAGAAGCAATTTAGATAGCCTTATTATGAGAACCTTTATGTAAAATAGTGCAAACACACCAAATAATAGCTAACAACTCTGTTTGAAGCATAGTAGGGAACTTACTCAGTATGACAAAAAATCACTATCTGACCATCCCCCATAAATGCCAGCCCGAGTAACTATTAATTTTAAATCTCCAAAAAAATACCTCTAAACCTTATAGGTTTAGAAACTGCTGTCAAATATGTGTAGATCAATCATTTTCAAATTATTACCATTTTATTTTAGATGTACATGAAACACAATAAAATATGAAATCATCATTATATAACTGGATTGCTGTATATTAGATCTCTATGTAATATGTCTCTGTAATCCAACAAATTGTAGACAGACTCACAGCAAATTTTCAGTTAGGAACTACAATTTTATTCTCAAAATTGACAAATGCATTTCAGATTGGTGCAGTACATCCCAACCCCTCCTCAGTGTCTTAAAGATTAGAAAAAAAATTGTGCATGGGACACCAACACGACTATAATACTAGCACATGTTATACATCAATACATCGTAGAGATATCATACAAGCTCAAAGAGCACTTGAAGTGTTTAATATCACCAGATAACCTCATCATGTTAAAATATATAGTGATACAAACAGTTTACGAACAAAAAAACCAAGTAAAAGAAAGTAAAACCAAGTAAAACCTTAGCACCTTTCTTTTAATCAATCGCATTGCGAGTGATTAAAAGAAAGGTACTAAGGTTTTATTTGGTTTTTTGTAAATTATTGTTCGTAAACTGTTTATATCACTATATATTTTAACATGATGAGGTTATCTGGTGATATTAAACACTTCAAGTGCTCTTTGAGCTTGTACAATACCTCTACAATGTATTGATGTATATAACATGTGTTGGTATTATAGTCGTGTTGGTGTCCCATGCACAATTTTTTTTTTATCTTTAAGACACTGAGGAGGGACTGGGATGTACTGCGCCAATCTGAAATGCATTTGTCAATTTTGCGAATAAAATTGTAGTTCCTAACTGAAAATTTGCTGTGAGTCCGTCTACCATTTGTTGGATTACAGACATGTATTACATAGAAATATGAAATCATCATTCAATGACTATGTTTTACATTCATAATTATTTCACTATGAAAAGTCATGATATCAGGGATGTCAATTAATTGTTCAGACACAAAAAGCTATAATAGTGGTATCAAGAATTTTCATTATATACAATTTTGGTATCAGTGCCAATGTCATTTTTAATAACACAATATTTCAGTTTCCAAACAAATTCACAAGTAAAAATATTTCAGACAAAAAATTAACACACAGTTGTTTGTAGTAAAAATATTCTTTCTACAGAAGATATAGTTCCTGAAAAAACAAAAGATTAATTTTATCAAATTATAAGTATCTTGAAATTCAAGATCATGTATTTCAGTAAATATTTTGAACCATCTGTTAGCTATATTAATGTTTTTTCTTCATTCAATTTTTTAAGTGTTAGGCTATTATTGTCTTTATTAGCTTTATTGATCAAATTTCATCTGTTTCTGTTTGTGTAATATATTCCTTAAATTTGTTGAAACTATTCTGTAAGCCATATTTCATATTTCTTCCTCACTAGTATCTATTCAAAGCAAAATAAACATTTTCTAACAAATCTTGACATCAAAATACAAAATAATATGTTTAATATACAAGCTAGAGAGCTAAGATTTTTGGTTTTCAAAAAAACAGACAAATATGAAAATTTTACTAAAACAATGGGATAGCAAAAAAAAAAAAAAATGGTATGTATGGCCAGCCTAGTAAATAATAACAGATAAGAAAAACTTACCAATTGAGCAACTGAAGTTTCGTTAGCTAATCGTTTCTTTGGTATAGGTGACTCACAAGGTAAATTATAAAATATTTTATCAGAACAATAGGTAGACTGTTCCCATAACTGATCATCACAAAGTAGATGGGTTTCCTCAAATTCTTCCCTTGGTTCATGAGCATTTTTTTCCCAACATTCTGATTTATGATACTCTGCAATAAAAAATTTATCTCCATCGACACTATCAGCAGTTCTGAAACATAAAGGTTGTAAAACAGCAATAACACAATTATGTAAAAAATGTACAAATGTTGTGAAACTAGATTTTGAATCTGTTTCCTGTTGTGCATACTCTATTTGCCTAGAATCTTCAATACAGAAATCATAATGATTATGAGATAAAGGCTTATATCCATCTTTAGGTGAAGAAAGAACTGGAATACTAGTCTCTCTCTGTGGAACTGTTGTTATAGTAGGCATTTCTTAAAAATTATTTAAAGGAATAAAATATTCACAACCGTATTAATATTGCATTTTATAAATATAAAATTTTCAGTTCATCGATGATGTTGACAAATCTTCTTCCCTAATCTTCTTTCAGTGGAATGTGAAAAATAATCTGTAATTTAATATACATTTAATTAAATTATTTTTCAATATATGAAAAAAGGTTTCATTGTAAGTATTATTTAAATACAGTGAAACCTGGTTAACTTGAACATACCATATTTTATAGAATATAAAGATACACAACCATACAATATGCACCTCAAGCACAAATATTCAAAAAACGTATTTATTGTGTTTATGCCACTCTGTGCTTTTAGCACTTAATGAAAATTTTTTTCTAACATTTTTTTTCTAAGTATTTTGGTAAAAAAAAATAATAATAAAATTAGAATGCACTTTTATTTACCAGAGAAAAACTGGAGTTTAAAAAAGTCATTTACCATTAAAATATTCTATATGAAAACATGTAAAAGCAGCTTAGCTGTAACAAAAGCATTTAATTATAATATGTTTAATTAAATAATACAGTAGAGCGTCATTTATCCGAATCAATTGGGGATCAATTGATTCGGATAAATGACGCTCTACTGTATTATTTAATTAAACATATAATTAAATGCTTTTGTTACAGCTAAGCTGCTTTTACATGTTTTCATATAGAATATTTTAGGGTTGTTAGGGATTAGGGTATTTTAGGGTTATTTTAGGGATTAGGGTTGTTCGGATAACTTATTTTTCAGATAACCTACTATGTACAAAAAAATATATTAACCTATCCCATGTTGAAATTTTTCTCCGTTGCATGTCCCTTTGCGTTGAATTTTTGTTGATGTTAAGCTTAATGTAAATTTTTTAAAATAATAATCATGACTATTGCATCATTAAAAATTATTTCTTTATTTTGTACAAACAAAATAAATATATTGAAAAATATAAAAACAAAAAAATTATATTGTGGAAGTTAATCTAGTATCAAAAACGTTTGATTCAGCACGACACAGTCCGACTGGAATGCTTTCGGTTGATCGGCTTTTAGGTAAACAACGCTCTACTGTATTTTTAATCAATAGTTGGACTAGGTAGAAGTTACCTGTAGTCTACTAAAGGTCATTTGGTAAATTCATTAGTCTACAGGAGATTGCACCTTCACATATAAGATAAAGAAAAATTTTTTGAGCCAGTTTAAAAAAATAAATAAATAAATAAAAGTTGCATTTTACATATCATAAAATATGGCAGTTAAATGAATTCACTTTTACTCAAACATAAAAACTTTCTCCACTACTTTAATATAGGAATTTACATGTTGTTTTGACTTGGTTAATACAAAATTGGGGTATATTTTAAATCAAACTGAAAATTTCTCCTGTAATTTTTTTTTACATATATTTACCAGTATATCCATGTATATTCTACACTGTGAGATCATGCACATGACAGTAAAATCAAATGACACTGATGAAGTGTTTATTTACCAATAAACGTGTCAATGCCATTCATCTCAACTGGCCAATGGCAGCTGGATCAGTTGGATTGTGGAAAATGTCCAGCATCAAAGTGGTGGATTTCATGATATATGAGGACAAAATAATCACTAAGTAGAAGATGGTAAATCAGCTGCTTTAAATGAAAACAATTCAAGAAGTAGAGAAGGGAAAAAAAGCCAAAGGGAAGATAGTCAAAGACTTCAGAGGGTCTTTTGCAGCCATGTAATTAAAAAACTGAAATAAAATCAAAAGTGTCATAGAATATGATGCAAATGCAAAAGGAAATATGTTTGCAGACCTACTAACTGCATTTATATACCAAATATTGAATTCTGCAGGCAAAGATGACAGTAGGAACTCATGACTTCTTTAGGGAAGAAATACCTTGGTAACCTGAAACTTTTTAACTCAAAGATACAATATTTTGACTCTGAGCATTTCAAATTAACCAGGTTCCACTATAATATTTTTAACCTGTGTTTTTCTAATTCAAAAAACAGAAAAAATAAAACACTCTAGTGATTTAAAACTGAATATCAGAAATTTAAAAAATAAATAAGTATTGAAAAATATTATGTGATTGTTATAATTTCACATATTCAAAATTTCAAATATTTGTATAACTTTTATATATTTATCAAAAATTATAAACAACATATAAAAAAGATACAAAAATGTCTTCACTTCTACCCTATCTGTTTTTGTATCTTCAGTATTTTTTATATTGTGTAAATACAGGTAACCCCCATATTACACAGCACTTCTATAGCACAGATTCATTCTAACACAGTTTGAGAATTGGGAACATCCCTGTATAACACAGTGCTTTTATAGTACGGGTTCACTCTAACACAGTTCGGGAATTGGGTAAAACCCTTGTACAACATGAAATGTAACAAAGGGTGCGTTCTTTTATACCTCTGCGCGAGTATTCTAATTTTTTCGTGGCTACTTTGAATGCTCTTTCAATAAATAATCCATTTAATAGTTAAATTTTACAATTGGGACCCTTCTTTTGTCTCTAAAAGCTCATATTTTAGAATTATAGATTCTATCACGATACTATCAATAGTGTGGGCGCCGCTATCTTTCTTTCTTTCACCGTCATTCTTAAATGCCTACAAACAGCAGCACACTTCCCTTGTAGTGGAGACAAAGAGCAACCGCTATTAACGAATGCACCCAAAAACTGTTTCCAGTTGATGATGCCCATGCTGAGATCATCATATAGAATGAATAATCCTCTGGTAAAATAATTAGTTAAATAATAAATAAGTATTTTACCCATAAAAAAATGGATAATAATTCCGATTTAAAGAAGGATTTAACAGCATGTTTTTTAATTTTTGGAACCTAACTCCCCTTTTCACACTAGTTCTTTGTTTCGTATAACAAGGCAATTTTTTGGAACGTAACTCCCGTGTTATACGGGGGTTACTTGTATACCATCTTTCTTTCTTTCTGTTGGGTTCATCTAAAGATTTCAGCTATCTAGGCTATTTTCTCCAAAGTGTTGCTGCCTAGTGGTTAGTTAAAGCAGCCCGTTTGTCATATATACTCTTCCAGTGCTGCAATATGTTGTTTTGCTGGTATATCGGCCATCGGCCAGTAGATCGGGGTTAAAGTACAGGTGAGGTTGGGATTGATGGATAAGGTTTTGCCGAGGGTATGTCTAGGTCCTTTGTAGCTTGGGTATTGGAGCAAAAAATGATGGGGAGTTTCTTCTGCACTGCAATTAGGACACACTAGCGAGTCACAAAGATAACAGGAGTATAGAAAGCACTCAGCAGGGCCACGTCCATTCAGAGGCGGGCTAGTAGCATTTCCATATTGTAAAGTACTAACTCATTTTTTTGTTTTACGCCTTTTACAATGATTAACGACACGACTGTGTGCTGGAATTAGCCATTACCTAACGGGTACTTTACGCGGATTCGCATTAATGTGACAGGCCTGGACTTTAAGCATGCATCAAAAGAAATAATGAGAAAGTTAGTCAAAACCAATCCAATATTTAATAATTCTAATAATGACTATTTATAAAAATTAGTAACAATCAAACAACAAATTTATTCAAAGAAAAATCAATAAGAATCAACCTGACAAAACTCAAATCAATCTATTTGCTAACTTAAATCTATTCCCCTTTGGAATTTGACAAAAAAATTCAAAGACTTAACTTATGTACAGTACAACAATTCTTATGAACTAAGGTCCTAATCGTCCCCTCAATATACTAGGAACCTTTTCCTCAACTCTCAAGACTTTCTAATCTTCGATCCACAAATCGAATAACTTCAAATCGCCTTGGAACCACTTTATTGCTATCGGACACCTCTTGTCATTTGCTGCTACGAAGCTCACCACACTCGCTCACAGAAGCTCACCTCGGTCATCTTCACTTGAGGTTCAGACTTTATACTACAGGGTGACGTCACAATTCTGATTGAGATCACTCCCCTTATTTACATACTTATCGCTAACAGTAAACTTTTCCTTTCTGCCTGGCAGCCTATTTCCTGACAATACTCGCTAACCTTTTATATTATTCTTTTCGATAATCTGTTGGAATGTTTTATTCTTTAAGGTTTAGCAAGTTCCTAAGTTGTGATTGTGGCGTCTCCCCCCTCTTTCTCAGTGCGGACTTACTTTTTCCCGCTCGGGAGTGCAAGTGTGCGTGAGTTTTTCTATGGCACTTTTTTTCGTCAGTGAATTGGTTCTCTCTTCTATTTTTAAGTTTCTAAGGTGAGTGGTGAGGAAACCTTTGTCACAACAAAACATAAGTCCCAAACAAAAATAGAATAAAAAGCAAACTAAAAAATAACTTAAAATAATGCTTGGACTTGGTTCCTTACAATGTCAGAAGGCGAAGGTGGTCATACCCTTTCCTTTGCAGGGTTGGTGTCCATGCATCTGTGAGGTTCCGAATCGTTGAACTTCGGATGTTCCTTGTAATATTGCCCGGCTATAGTGGGCACCATATTGTTCTGATTGGGGTGCCTGAGTGTGTGGCCTTGACAGCCTCTTCGTTTTATGGGATTTCCTCATGGACCCCAAGCCACGGGAATCCCAGAGAGGGATGGAGGAGGATGCAATCGTCTCTGCCAGGTCTATGATAATTGGCTATGACGAGTAAGTGACCTCGCCACTGCTTGGAGAACAGACCAGTGGTCCAAAGGATAACTGTCGGTCGATGTGAGGGTTGGCAAAGAAGGGCCCTCTGAATGTCTAGGGCCTCTGAACCAAAGGCACTACAGCTGTCGTCAATTTGCCATGTCTCTGTGAGTCACTGAGACGGAATGACCATCTGGCAGTTGTTTTAGTTGGTGTTTTTGAAGCATCTGCACCTATAAGCACCCAGTCTTTTCATCTGGTGTAGATCTCCTCTTGAAAGCAGGCATTAATGCCCACCAGTGGACTGGGCATCGCTGTAAAGATGATGTTTAGGTGTATAAGCGAGTGTAGACTTGTGGCGTCTGATGAAGAGTTCATTTGACGATAAACTTTCGATAATGGTAGATCTGTCTGTTGTGCTAGGGAGAGGGCCCTCGTAATGTATGGTTCCTGATATGGCCGCCAATGGTAGTAGGCGAGGCTGGGTGCCATTATGTAAAGACTGTAGAGCAGACTGTAAGGGCCTTGCGCAACACGAGTAGCAGTGTGTCATGGTCCACATATATAACCGTGTCTTGTAAGGTATATACCTGTCTTTGCGTAAAGAGACAGCTTGGGGGTACTCAATGAGACCCCCAAGGCCATCCGGAGAGTGGCGTGGAGAGTCTTCTCAATTTAGTCAAGCATACTGGGAGGAGCACTTGCCAGGATCAGCACACAAAATTCAGCCATCAGGTGGAGAGTTGTGTAGCATAACTGGAGGAGGTCTTTTGTCTGGGCTCTGTTCCAGCGAGTCACAAAGTATTTAAGATAAGTGCCTCCCCACGCTAACTTCATCTTCAGAAATGTTTTATGGGCCGTCCAGTTAAAGGAGTGCACACAGTGAATTTCTAGGATGCGGAGGACGGTCTTTTGTGGAATTTGTCCCAATTGAAGGGACAAAGAGACAGGCAAATGGCAATGTTTCAGCGAGCAATCCAAGATTGCACTTTTAGAAGCCAAAAACGTAAGGCTCCAGGTGGGCCAACACCCTTTGTCCGTGAGCTGTAGCCTGTGCATGTTGAGGCTATGATAAAAAGATCATCAGCATATAAAATAGCTGTAATGTTGTCTGGGAGTGCTCCCCATAAGTCATACATATAACTGGTGAAAAGGAATGGTGACTATCCTGTGGAACTCCTTGACGGAAGGAGTGGGGTGGGGTGTTGATAAGACACCCCTCCAGCGAACACTAAAAGTTTGTTGAAGGATAAAGGATTGTAGCCATTTGAGCATGCGACCCTTGATGCCAATGGCAGATAGTTTTGCCAATAAGCCATTCTGATTAACCAAGTCGTAGGCGCCTTCCAAATCCAAGGCGACTAAGATTGTCCAATGGCATCTCACCCTTGCAATAGTGAGGTGGTAATAGATTGCTATCAGCGTCTCCTCAACTCCTCTGTATGGGAGGAAGCCATAGTAAATATACCATCTGTCATTTTAAATCAATTATAAACAAGTTTATAATTCTTTCTGAGTTTTTTTTATTCTAAATGGCCAGACACCAAATTTTTTAGTTAAAAAAATCATATGATAATATGTTTCAGGGAATGGAGTACTTTTTCATAAAAAATAAATAATTAGAAAACAAAGAAAAAGTAACCAAAAAATAAATCTTTTATATAACATCATTAATAAAATCACAATTTTTCTGATTAATGAAGAACTTGATAATACAGATAACCCTTAATATATGCAGTTTCAGTTAATGTAGATCTGAGGGAATTCAACATTTCCATCTGAACAAAGACTAGGGAAACCAACAGTAAATCAGCCCCTTCTTCCTATTTTACTAAGGAAAAGTGAATATTAGTCTTCCTAGTGAGTGCTCTAATTCAAATAGTTTAATTGGGCTGCAATTTGAAAAAAATTGTAAACCTAATGCTCACTGTTGTCTGTCTTTCCTTAATCTTGAAAACAGAGAGATGAAAGACAAGGCCAGATATGGAAACTTTAGGAGCAGGAGGCCCTTATTAACTATATATGAACTTTCAATGCAAACTTGAAAACATATTATTTCAATTCAAAAATTTTTCCTGAAAGGTGTTAGATAGATGACCAGCACGACTCTATTGTTAAAGGGAAAGTATGATGTACAGGGGCAAGCCACTACTAATTTGAGATGGAAAGCATTTAAATTAAATAAATTAAAAATTGCAGCCCAGCATTGTGAAGATGTCACAATAAACAATTGCTCGTTTCTATTTTCACATTTAATTTCTGCATACATTTCTGTTTTAATTCTTCAACTTTTATGGAAAAATTTACAAAAGAAAAAAAAAGGCTGCAATTGTGTAGGCAACACTTGATAAATGCTTTGCTTGATTTTTAAAATCTTTTACTTCATGTTTTTCAATTAATTTTTAATGTTATTTTCTAATTTGTTTTGATTTTTGTGTGCAATTATACTGTACTGTACATGCATCTAATCTATTTAATTAATAGTTCTTCAATATATATTTTTAAAATTTGATTTCTTTATTTTTTACTTTGCCCAAGTATATATAAATGTAAAAAATTACAATTTCAGACAACTTCTTAATGACTTAAGTCACAAATTAATTTATTTCCTGTTGATTGTTAACTTTGATATTTCAGTTTCAATATATGCATTACACTTGAACTTTTGGAATCAATTAACCATTAACCACATATATTGAAAGTTACCTGTATAGATTTTATATTTCAGTAATACCTTGACTTACGTGAACCTGGAGTTACGCGATTTTCAAATCTCGTTGATTCGTCTTTTGTTTGACAGCCATGCAACTATTGATTACTCATTCCCCCTCACACTATTGTTCAGCTTATATGTTCAGAAGTGTCGCGTGGAATCAACACATAGCTACAATTTATTTTGTGTTATTTATTTCTGTGTTTGTTATATCTACAAAGACTTAAGAGACTCTATGTGGTGATTTCTTGTAACCATGAACAAATCAAAAGACGAGAAAGATTAACGAGAACATTTATTAGCTTACATACATCCAACTTGGTTTTTTCACAAATTGCAAAATTATACCCCGACTTACGTGAATTTGACTTACACGGTTATTGTTCGGTCCCACCTATCGCATAAGTTCAGGGTATTACTGTATTGTTAAGTTCTTACAGGTGCAAAGATCTCTAATCGTAGATCGCTGTTTAATATATAACAAAGAAATGGTAAAACGGTCAAACTGGACACCAGTCACGTCCTGCTCATCTAACTGACCTGAACAAAAGACATCCCGAATCGCGTGCCTACATGTAGGTGTAACCTGATTGGTTCCAGATTGAACCTCGGTCGTTAAATTTTCACACGTAAAAAACACCTGACCCAACACCTCCCCTTTTAAGAAAGAAAACAACTGGCTGAATTGGTGGTTTATGCCGCATAATAGTTCTTTCCAGAAGGGTTGACTCGAAGCCATCCAATTGGGATTTGAGTGCGGGCGAATCAGCATGGAGGCTGCGGTGTTACTTTCTCGAGTGGTGATTCTTCATCCCTTAATGGTTGAACGGAGATGAGGCGTGATAAAGCATCAGCTTGTCAAAATTCGGTAGTTTTCCAATATTCGATCTTGAAGTTGTATCCAAGAAGAGTCATTGCCCAGCGTTGCAAACGGTTGGCTGTGTGTGTCGAAATACCTTTCTTGTTGCCAAAGATGGCGAGGAGAGGTTTGTGATCCGTGGGAAGCGTGAAAGGTCGTCCGTAAATCATCTTATGGAACTTGTGAACAGCAAAGATGAGTGCAAGACCTTCTTTTTCGATTTGACTATAGTTCTTCTTGGCTGGAGTGAGCGTGCGAAATGAGTGAGCGATAGCCTTGATTGATCCGTCAGGCAGGTGGTGTTGGATGACGGCACCAAGCCCTAGACTTGACACATCGGCTGCGACAGTGATATTGAGTGTTGGATCATAGTGTGTCAGAAGTAAACCTGACTTGAGAATGTCCTTGATGCGCTGGAAGGCCCATTGGAATTTGTTCGACCACTGCCACTTTCTGTCTTTCTGGCGTAATTCGTCTAGTGGTTGGCAAATTTGATGCATGTTGTTGATGAAAGTTTGATAGTAGTTTACCATACCGCAAAATGAGCGAAGTGTGGATAGGTCTGTCGGCGGTGGCATATTGATGATAGTGTCGACCTTAGAAGGGTTCGGGTGGCATCTGTCCTTATCAATGATGTAGCCTAAGTATTTAATGAAATCCTTGAAGAATACGCACTTCTCTGGTCAGATTCGGAACCCATAGTTGTGGATATGATGGAACACCTCATGGAGATGTCAGTGATGATTCTCCACGTTGCCACTAACGATAACTATATCGTCTAGATATGCAAAGGCAAATGATAATCCCGAGATCATGGAATCCATGATCGATTGGAAGATGCCTGGAGCCGATTTCACTCCGAATGGAAGACGTTGTAATTCATAGAATCCATGGTGTGTTGCGATATTGCAGAATTTCTTGGAAGTTTCCTCGAGTTCCACTTGCAAATAGGTGTCAGAAAAGTCTATTTGTGAGAATATTCGACCACTGTTGAGTGTGGAAAAGATGTCTTCCGGAAGTGGTAATGGGTGCTGATTGAGCTGGAGTGTGTCGGTGAGACCTGTTGAGTAGTTTACACACAGATGTGACGATCTGTTAGGCTTCGTAATTACTATGATAGGAGCAGCCCATTCGACATAGTCGACGGGTTTGATGACTCCTAAGTTCAGCAGGCAATTGAGTTCCTCTTCCACTTTCGGTTGTGAGGTGTAGGGAACTGATCTGGCCTTGCGTTTTGACAGGTGTGACGTCTGGCTTCAACATTAACAAAGCTTTTGTTACCTTGCAGAGTCCCAGTCCTTCCTCAAAAACTTCTGGAAAGTTGCGCTGCAGCAATTCAATGACTCGAAGCTTATCATTTGGCTTCTGACAGATGTTGACATCATAAACCTTAGCAGCGAAGAATTGAAAGTGGTGCATAGTGTCAATTCCAATGAGGTTGAGAGCTCCTTTCTTGGCTATATAAAACGGTTCTTCTTTGCAGACGTCGTTTTGACAGAAGGTGGTGCGTCCCTTCCCTAAAAACAGTAGCAAAAGAGTACTTTCGTCATAAGATCTGGCTTGTTCCATACAAGGCTGGAGTGTGGGTCAACCGATGGCATCTTATGTCGTTTTGTCGATAATGTTAATTTCAGATCCATTGTCGAGATAGAAGTCGACTGGGTGTCCATTAACCTCAATCTTCGTTTTTAGCAGTCAGCAGGTGTTTACAAAATTTTGGATAATTCCTACCCTGGTGGAGTACACTTGATTTTTCTTCTGTGTACGTTGACATAATTTTTCTAAATGTCCTACGCGATTGCACTTTTGGCATTTGTGCCTTACATGTGGACAGTCTTTGTACCAATGCCACTCACCAATCACTTGCATGTACTCGGTGGATGATTTACCTTCTTAGTCTTTTCTTCTTTAGCGGGGTCTTGGCACGGAAATTATTAACCAGACATTCTGTTTCTTCGTATAACTTCTTTTCAGAACGCATCACTATAAATTCTTCACAGTCGTTCATCACGTCATCGAATGTAACGTTTTCTCCTTCCAAGTTAAGCTTCTGGAGAATTTGAGCGTGTAATGACTCATGGGCTTTCGACTTAAGTCCAGTGAGAATGACAAGACAAAAGAACTGTTCTGTCTGAGCACGAAAGTTATATCATCGTCTGGCCGCTCTCACTCGGTTCGTGAAATGGCAGAAGTCTTCACCATCGTCAATTGCAATACATAGACAGTCATAGTGGTCTGCGTAGATTGAACATTTCTTGTAAAAAGTCGGCGAAGTCATAAAGTGGTTTCCTCGAAGTCGAAGTCTGTAATATACTTTGGCATACATTACTTATTGTACTTGCTGAAGGTGGATGCAGAAAGTTTAGTCATAAGAAACTAGACTTTTTCCTGGTCGGCAATCTTGGGTGCCGCACAGTCCAAAGCAAACTCAAAATGACTTACCCACTCATCAAATTTTGAGCCGTCTTCTTCATCAGGTTGGAATTCCAGTAACTGACGGAGTGTTCCTGAGGACAACGTTAACGATGAAGGTGATGAGGAAGATGTGTGTGTAGACGAACAAATGTCTTTGATAAGTTCATATAAAGCCTCCTCTCGGTGTTGTGTGGCCTCCTGTTGTTCTGCAAGTAATGATTTTACAAGTGATTTCTCTGATTCTGGGTCCATCGCCGTATTCTTAATCCTTTATCCTCGTAGCCACTGTTAGGTTCTTAGAGGGTGTAAAGATCTCTAATCATAGATTGCTGTTTAATATATAACAAAGAAATGGTATAATGGTCGGACTGGACACTGCTCATGTCCTGCTCATCTAACTGACCCGAACAAAAGACATTCCCGAATCGTGCACCCACATGTAGGTGTAACCTGATCAGTTCCAGATTGAACCTCGGTCTTTAGGTTTTCACACATGGAAAACACCTGACCCAACAATTATGCATAAATTTTAAAGTATAAAACAATTTTAAAACTCATTTAAATGAAGAACAATGTGCTTAGAATCATGTGCTTTTTATCTAAAAAATGTATAATGAGAATGTTCATAAGAAGAGAAAGGTGACAAGTTGAGTTGATTTGGGTAACTAAATGTTATGGCTAGTGCAAGTGACCAGACAGTTTAAATTTTGACCTTCCACAAAGCATACTAGTGCCAATCATCCATTGTATGGATTGTTTGTTTGTTTGTTTTGTTAAGTTATGGCAATGCAACACTTGGGCAATCTGTCTACAGAGGATGCCTTCTAGGAGGTCTTTTTAAGGGTAACTGGCCCCTATTCAGGCATTACAGACATGGAGAAAACCCAGAAAATTCCATGTGGCCAGCTTGTCTGAAACAGCTGTTTCAGTCCGATTTTAATGATGTTTTACTGAAGTTTCTCTTCATTCCAAAAAGCTTTTAAATCAATAGACAGAGAAAACACACTCACCAATCTGAAATATTATGGAATACCTGCTAAATTAATACAACTAATAAAAGCCCCATGTTGTGAATTTACAGCTAGAATTCTTCTCAATGGTTTTTCATTATATATTCTACTCCACTGCCCCAGTATTGTTTCCCTATCAATACCAGATTCTATAAGAAGGCACACTTGATCCCTACCTGTTTATTATCACTGTAGATTACATATTAAGAATTATTGGGAAAGAACATTAATTCAGTCTATATAATGCTAATGAAAAATCACAAATTGGAAATTTAAGCTTCACAGATGACATTGTATAGATTGTCTCCTCCATGACAAGTGCCAAAGGAAACTGGCAAACTTTGTTATGCAGTACTGACCTTTGAGCTATTAGTCAACACAGATAAAACAAAATTCATAAGATCTCTTCTTACTGGTAATATCACCCACAAATCAAACTGCACATCTATCAGAAACACAAAACTTACAATACCTTAGTTGGTTTATTGCAAATATCCAAGAGAACATCTCTTTCATCAAACAAAAAGCTTTGCAATTTCACAGAAGCCTAATTAAAATCTAGAAATCTCCACTCATCTCCAGAAAATCCAAAATCAGACATTTTAAAAGCACCAACCAAGCCATATTCTTATATGGAACAGAAGCCTGGAACTTAGCTAATTCTAAATTCATTAATCAGATCAATAGCTCACTCAGATCATTACTTGACTATATTTAGAGATATTACAAGACAAACTAAGGCATACTTCAAGAAAACAATTGGTCACCACTAATCCACACCATCCAAGAAAGACAATTCAAATAGCTAGGACATCTCCAGACATGTATTTTACAAGCATATCTCTTTACAAACTAATAAATAGATACATAAAGGAAGGAAAACACAGGTCTTGCTGAAATTTGGCTGTATATTAGCATCACACTAACCAGAAATAAGAGACTAAAGCCACCAAGATTATAAAACTTGTCCATAACAGAAAGTTTGAGATCTCAGGAGACCCTTCTTCACAAACTGTTGGCGATCTCTATAGTTTGAAAGAAGCATTATGAATAAACACTACAAAATTTAATCTGGATTTTGAAAAGATGACTAAAGAATATAAAGAATTTTAATTTAAAAATCATTATTAACTATAGAAATTATTGATAAACTTGACATACAGAAAAAAAAATCCTATATCATGTAATATAACCAAATAGGAAATTTTATCTGTAAAGTAGTTTTTGTTGAAATTTATTTATTTAGTATAATTAAAAATAGCATAGTTTAAATCCTAATAGTTGAAGATATGTTTGATGATAGACTATGTAGTGTTTTCGTGTCTACTGAACAAAAACATTTGCTGAACATATGGCATTTGATCCAAAGGCACCATCTCTTCACATTGGAGCTGTCAGGTTATCAAATCTCCTTTTGATTAGTTTAATATCAGAATTTATCAATATTAAAAAATGGAAGTAATGAGTGAGACAGAAAATCTTTCAAATTATTTTTTTTATGATTTTGAATTAAAAAAACTAATTTAAAATTTGAGATATTTATTTCAAGGCATATATATCCTTTAATCACATTACTATAAATACAATGTTTTATATTATATTGTATTAGCTAATTGTTATATATTTAACATTTTATGGTATTATGTGTTATAAAATGATAAATTCTGTTTAAAAGAGAAATTATTTTAACTAATGCAGTCGGAAAGACGGAATAAATTATTTCTGCATCCATCTACTGCGCAAATAATAAAACGAAAGTAAATATTATTACTTTCCATTTATAAGATACTAAATGTTACCGATTGTTTTTGGATGAGTATCAGAATATTTTATATATTTTTACATCAGTTTTTAAGATATGAATTTATGAATTCCCGTCATTATATAACATTTAAACACATTTTATAATTTAGCACATAAGAAAAGTTAAATCAATTACCTTCCGGGAACCGTAACGAATACAGGTGATCACAATAGCCAAACATTTGAAATAATAATAAATAAATAAACAATCACGACCATAACTAGTACTTCACCCACGCCTCCATTTTCAGTTTTGTTGTCTAAGTTTTTTCTCTGTTAAACGCTAGAGGCAGTATTAAAAGATGAGAACTTATCTTACTCGTATAAAATTTAGATTTTATACTTTGAATGGTTACTTTTTATTATATGTTATTTAATAATTATTATTAATTCACATAAATAATTTTTTTTAATATTATGTTTACGAAGTTGTCGCATTAATATCAAGAGATCCGAAATTTAAACATTAGTTTTGATATCAATAAAAATTATCACTGAAAATAACGTTTTATAATATAAAATAACAAATAAATTATAAAAATTGTTTCTGGAAAATAGAAGAAAATTAAAAAGAACTGTTAAAATAGACGAGCGACTGGCCGAGCTGTTAGTATGGCAATCTGCTGCTCTGGGAACCCGGATCGAATCCGAACGGGTCATAAAATCCCAGGAATTTTTCGGAGGTTATCCGTCCGGACATCTCCCACTGCACGACAGTCCACAATGAGGTTAATTAAAAAGGTCGTCTTAGTGCTCGAAGGAGATATAACTCTTGTGGCCAAAAAAGGAAGTGTGACTCATTCACTCATTCCATTCTGCCATACAGGGTCGGTCTCCTGACCCTCCTCTATCCTTATAAACGACTATGGAACGACGAAGTCATTGATTTTAGGGCCTGTCTCTAAATTAAGTCCGAATTTCTCTTGAAATTTTTATTTCCCCTCCTCGATTGTCCCAGTTTGTCCAAGTTTCCGTAATTCCCTCCCCCTCTTCTAACGTGTAACAAAACTCAAACTCCTCAAAATCTTAACCACTTTAATGTATAACTAAATAATAAAATGCATAAACTATATAAAATTTACTGAAATAAAACGGACGTCCATTGAAGTTCAACCCTTCCCTTCCCCTTGTCTGATTTTGTCCGATTTGTCATAAGTTACAATCGCAACTTTAATTAAAACATTTTACTGACAACATTAATTTTACTAAAACATCGTGCCAAATAATAATGGAACAAATAAATTTAAATGAATATGTTGGCCTGAAATCTAGTGTCCATATCTTTATTTGAATCATTTGCAATGTCTTGTAAAGCGGAATATATTTCTTTCTCAATTCTCTAATTTTTTTTTTATGACCAGAAGTTGCCATGACGTTTATTGTTATACTTAAAAGTTAGTTTTGCGCCTTTCTGTTAACTGGCACATCTACTTACGCCGGCCATTTTTCGTTTTCAAAAATATACAGTGTTTTGTGTCTTAGTGTCCTGAATACTGCAGAGTTTAAACATACGTTTTTTGTATATTTTTCGAGTTTTTCCAGATTTCTGACATTTTAACTCGTTCTGCGAAGAAGCGTAAAGGAGTGAGAATGCTTCATCGTTATTTTACAACTGCTGAGGTGTCGTTAGTCACCATTTCAAGACAGCGGAAAATGACTCACGGTCAATGTCGAGAGTAAACATTTACTCCAAATCTATCGATTGATGATATTATAGTTTCAAATTTATTAGATATTATTGATTACCAAAGACGTTATTTTTAATTTAATTGACAAGCATCAATTACATATAGAACTTGCATGAACGTCATCTCACTTGATCCAACGTCATCGCTCCGTCTCCTACGCCATATTTGTTCCGTGCTGTTCGTAGAGGTGTATATATCAATAGTTTGGCTTGCGTCTGAACGTTTAGAAGATGGCAAAACATGTATTTGACTTTCCCGGCTCTGTTATATATAACAGAAGGAAACCATGAGAGCATTTTTACATTTCTGGACTCAAGGAACCTTGAAATGTTGAGAAATGCAAAAAAAAAAAAAATTTCGAGGGTTTTCTGTATGTATGTGGAGTGGGCACGATTTTGTTTACCAATTTCAAGCTTAATACTTTCCTTGATTTTTGTCGAAAATTTCTGAAATTTTGCAGTGTGGTTTGTATATTAGGGGGATCAATGCTATTAAATTTTGGTAGTTAAAGATCGAAGAGATCGTGGATCATATCTCGAGTAAGGTCGGACTTAAACTCGTTATTAACATTTACATTTTTTTATAAAATTCATCTCTACCCTCAGAATTAAGTCTTTTGCCATTTTATAATAGCTTAAAATATCAAAAGTTTTTCATAACAAAATTTCATAAATTCTAAATTCTAATTGAAGTATTCTAAATATATTTGGTAGACATGGACTATAGAATATATTCTTTACTTAAAGCTTTTATGATTCTTTATATTATGAACTGTATTAAAAAAATATATAATAATAATAAAACTTCTTAAGTTTAAAATTTCGTATCACCGTTCAACTTCCATTCTTACGCCACTCAACATTATACTAAAACTTTGAGGAGTAAACTAACAAATTTCTTTGTCTGCTTTGTGTTTCGTATATTTAATACAAATATACTTTATTATACATAGTTAGAATATTATTACAATGAAAGGGTTATCATATACATTATATAAAACTATTAATGCCTTTTATATACCTAAAATGCATTTCGGTTCCATGCGTTAATGACCCTCTTCAGTTAGGTGAACATTTATTAAATATAAGGCAAAAATTATTCTAAAGAATTTCCGTTCATTATAAAAGTAATGAAGATTTTAAAATATATTGATAGATAAATAATTTTAAGGCTTTTAAGTAATTTTTTATGTATAAAGTAAAAATTAATTGTGCAGTTTTAGGTCGTATTAAACATAACTTTTGGTCATTTATTAGGAAGCGTGACCTTGTGCAATTTTGAAAAAGAGCTCAATAGTTTCTTTTTCCGAATTGAATTACATTCGAAAAGGTCTTACACTTCTTACAGACATAATTAAACAAAGATATATCGATACCAAATACTGATCTTGCAGAGAACAATGCTTTTTATTTATTTATTTAGTTTTTACTATCTCAATATTATTTCATAAACATTAAAAAACAAAAGAAGAAACGTGATACCTGCTATAAATCCTTAATATCAGTTTTAAAAGTAAATATGGCATTATTAATTAACAGAAACAAAATATATATATATGATATATGATTTAGTTTCTGTCAATGAGAACATATATACATATATTAATTAGACTGAGAATTAATTAATGAAAATCAAAAATCAGCATTTCTGTATTCTACATGTGACATTTACATTGTATCACCGCAACTGCAGAAATTATTTTAGATTTTATGCCTATTTATTATAAATTATAGTTTATTTTTTATATTAAATTTTTGAATGAAAATGTAAAGAAACAAAATAGACATGGCAAAAGTATAGATATGAGAGATGCCGTAAAATAGGACAATGAACTCATTTGATTGTATGAGGCAACGCAACACGAGGGTGATCTGCCAAGGGGTTTGCCTACCGGAAAGACTTTCTACGAGAAACTGGCTCCTATTTAAGAATGAGACACTTGAAGAAAATCCGGAAAACTCTATGCTACCAGCCTGTTAGTCAGGCACAAACTCGGTACCAATTATCAGTGTTTTCAACAAGTCTGAAATATATAACACTTACGTTGGAGAAGCGATTAGATGAGTTTGTAATATTGTTTTTACCATTTCCTTTTTTTTTCTACATAATTAAAAATGCATCCTTCTAAAAGACAAGACTTTCTGGCCAGTATCACGTTCCGTTTTAGATTTCATTGCTTAAGAATTACATTAGAAAAATTTAAATGTAGTAAATATTGTATATGACATCTCGTATTATAGAAAAATTTAAAGTATCATTAATGAAGAAATAACATCGGTAACCACCGAATTTTGTGGTGTGTAATTACTCTACACAAAAATCAATATAACTGAAATATAACACATTATGTTAATATTTAATATTGTACTTTATTGACACAATAAAACTAATAAGGTTTCATTTCTAGTTTTTATAGTTAATTTTATTTGCTTTTACATATATTAATTTGTCGAACCATAAATAAATATCATCCGTATTTAGTGGTTATTTACAATAATACAGATATATTACAGTATTTATTAATTTTTATTTCGATTTCTTTTGTGTTACGCGAGACAAATTAAAACAATGAATATCACTAATAGAAGAAAACTGAGATTTATAATAAATACAAAGATACTTAAAACTAATTTGGCGACTAAATAAAATTACCGAAGTTAATTAATAATTGGTGCGTGGAAATGACGATAAATGAAAATGAAAGACCTCATACGGATTTCATTAAAGAGAAACACAAATTCAGAAATCTATTTTTATATTCTTTTCTTACTGGGTCAGGCAAAATCGACTATCTCCCATTCTCCGTAGAGGGAAATTGTTCATTTCTAGGTAGTGATTGACCCACTAAGCAGAAACGATTTATGTCCTAGTTCTTCAAATTAACGTTCTTCCTATCTTTTGCCTTCACAAAAACTTTCTAAGTCGGTGTTTTAGTAATACGGCATCGACGTTTTCAGATGTTGAATTTATTTTTAAATAACGCAGATAGTTAAATTTTGTTTTAAAATAAATATTTAAAATATAAAAATGTCAGGGTTATCTGCCAGTTAACATTATTTCTGAAATTGTGTTTCGCGATGACGTCAATTAATGTTTGGTTGCATAAATTTTCTCCATTATTAGATAAAGAGGGGGAAATGAAAAATATAAATGATGTCAATAATATATAAGATAAATAAAAAAGCACAAGATGTTTATTTAGTAGAACAATTTATTTGTACGTCACTAATATATACAAAGACGCCCCAATGTGACGTCAGAATGGCGTTCTGCAGGATTTGTGCGGAAGAAGCGCCTATTAAATTCTGACGATTCAAATAAACTAATTGGAATCAGTCTACTTAACACAGATTAAAATACAACTGACTTTCCATTTGTCATTTTTATACTGACGAGGCGGCACACACCAACTTATGCACCTTTCACTTTCAAGTAAAAAATGACAGAACTTACACAAACAGAAGTAGGTGTGGGCCATCCAACATATCACCCATTTTTTTTAAGTACCAAAAACAAGCATTTTGAATATTGTATTGGTAATTGTTGAATATACACTATCGACACACGATGTATAGTGTCCATCACGACAATAATTATAATAATAATAATATAATAATAATAATAATAATATTAATATAGTAATATACTTCCACAGGAGTAAGTATTAGGCACGCAGATTCGTACGTTATCCGGCACCCAATTATATAAACGGAGATTTAACTCCTTTTGAGGATAAACTCCCTATAGGAAGCAAATGAATTCATCCTGCCATCACTGTGACGTCACACGATAATCGCGGATCCGTTCATATTCATCCGTTCGCACAACACCAAAGCCTTCGATCCTGTATCTTAAAATCTATTACAATTTTTTTTTTAAGAATTTCGATTCATTTGTCTTTTTTTTTTAAATCTTTGGACGGCAGATTAGAAATTAAGCACAACCGTTCATGTGACAGACATTTTTCTTACTTTATTTTTAAGGCCCCTTTCGTTTGATGCTGTGCAAATACGAAATTAAAAATGAAACAGAAACATTTCGATGCAGGAAAATTCATTATCTTAAATATTGTTACTTTTTTTTTAACGCGACAGAAAAAATAAATATTATTATATATAACTCGGTTGTGTGCGATTTATATTTTTAACTCCTTCCACTTGACTTGGTTAGTTTTAACTAAACACTGATACGTGTAAAACGTAGAGCCGTATGGGCCGAAATGACCCGCTCACAGGCATCTGGCACGTGGACTGTTAAGAGGTAACGAGGAACCATAGCGGACACTCGTTTAACCGGCTACTATAAACTATCGAATGAGCAATCGTGATTATTTAAAAAAAAAGGAGCCGCGAAAAAATCAAAGACGTCACAAAAAATTCTGGTGGTTTAAAACCTAAAACAAAGGTAGAAATTGTGACCACGTTCGGAATTACATAAGCTGGATAAGTTAAAATTTTCTTTAAAATGGAGCCAAGTTGATATTCGCCAAAGTAAATTGGCATCACATGGAAAAAACACGATTTATGATAAGTGATATATATATATATATATATATACTGTATATAACAAGGCCGATGAGATACTTTTCAGCAGGCTGACTTGAAGGTAAGGTAAGACGTTTTTAGGAATAGGTGAAAATTTCCTTTTTTTTTTTTTAACTCACTCTCGCTCCCTCATATATATAATAAATAAAACGATTTTGTCGTTATAATCTTGTTCGTTCATAAACATGAAACGGTTGTCAGATAAAAACTTTCTGATATATATATGTATATATATATATATTTTTATGAAGCATTGTAAAGTTATAGTTCCTTGAAAATGACATATGCCATCTATATCACAATCATTTGGAGTTTTATCATTGCTGAATTTCAAGTTATATCTTTGCAATGTTTTAAGATATCTTCCTCTTTCTATTGTTTAATGCATATTATGGGATATCATGGATTTTAAATATTTCATTATTCTCCTTAATAGCATAAATCTTTGAGGGATAATAGAGTAGTGGCTAGTATTGCAAGAAAAAAGAATTGCAAAAAAGAAAAAAGAAAAGAAAAAAGAAAGAATATCTTAAAATTATCTTGCATTAGTTAGAGATTTGTCATTTGCTTCATAATTAAGCATTCTTTTTTGAATATCTATAAAAATTGATTCTACATTCAAAATATCTGCCATCATCTTTGCAGAATTAATAACACATTCAATAACTGTTTGTGTATTAAATGTGGAGTTTTGCATCATTTTATTGACAACTTTAATTTTACTTAAAATATATTATGCCATATAAATTTTATTATAAATATAATGAAAATTTCACCCTTTTGATTGTCCACTGCTTGTACAGTGGACAACCTGTGCACCTACATGCAACAGCCCTACTTAACGAACAAATCGGATAACGAACACTTTCACGAAAGATTTTTATGATCGGACAACGAACATATGTTCAGATAACGAACACTTCACTGAACAAACACAAGAAGCGACATAAAATAACGAATACCGATTGGTCTTCCTTTGTCTTCAGGCAACAATTCGAAACTTTTCGGAGCGCGGGAGACGTCGACATCGACGTTCTACCCAGTATATACTAATCGGATAGTATTCCCCCGAACTTTGAAACTCTCCCTTGTAATTCCAGCCTTTTGTATTTCTGACAGAAACAATTCTTTTACGTTTTCTTCTGAAAATGCGGATTTATGCCGATATCTGCTATTAAAGATCTTTTGAAGAAGTAGGAAGATGTCAGAACAACGGTCTTAAAATGGCATCCAAAC
>NW_019384441.1:563504-596504 GCF_000671375.1 Centruroides sculpturatus
ATGGAGGAAGTGAGGGAGGAGGAGAACGATGTCGGAGGGTAATCACACCAGTTCCGTCTTCCTACCTTAGACGAGGAAGTGAATCCACCGCCATGTTTTATCTCTGTCATGTGATCGTCGTCCGCTTTCTCTGTTTACAGACGGCGATAACGTTTGCCTCGATTTTTATATTATTTAAGATACTCGATTTGTCTCAATTAATTTATTAAACTAAACGACGTCCCCCGACTATTTCAACTCGAACATTAATGCTCTATTTAAAATGCTGCCATAAAAAACAATGTCAAAAATTTAAACGTAAACTTATTTATCCAAAACAATCGACTTTAGAAGTGAAATGGATAATCTCTCCTACTTTTCTTTCACCTTGTTCAAACGGAGCCAAATATCCGGTCGGAGTTAGAAAAAACTGGGACAGCGAAAGTTTTGTAACGCATGACCCAGAAACTATTGCGTTTTCCTTTCTCGACCCCGTTCCTATAGTGGATTGGGGCCTCAGAGATCCGGGTTTCTGCTCTTTTGTTGATACGTTTTACTTTAGACGGGACTGATAAGATTCGTTGTTCGTCTGCCCGCTCTTCTCTCACGTGATTCTTTGTTTTATACTAAAGCTTTAATTGCGAAACATTTTCCAGCAACTTTTAAAACACTGCAGAGATGTCACGTTTAGAAACAGTGGCAGTATTTGCAACTATCTTCTATTTCTCGGTGCCGTATAAGTACGTTTTAAGTGTCAATAAAAATTCTATTGTTTTTAATATAAAACGAAACATCCTAATTTAATTTTTCCTTTAAATCGAGTTTAATTTTTGTGCGGTTGATTCTAAGACAATAACACTTATGTATTTAAATGTAAATTATATATGAAGTCGACTTACAGGTGGTAGACGCCCTATTGGAATATTGGGAGTGGAGAGATAACTGACAATAAGCCGGAATTCCATAACTTTGGCTATTCGGACTGGGAGAATCTGGTGTACGACAGGGTGGACCTAGAAAAAATATAAAAAAAACACAAAATCAACTTCAAGTGAATAGTGTGTGTGTGCAAAAAAATGGTCAAGTAATCCAGGTGCTTCTTTTGTTGATTTCAATATTACATCCCCCACCGATGTTCTTAAGTGGGTCAGACTTCCCAAACAACTTCCTCCTTTTAATAGGCCTCTGGGCCAAATATGGAGCATCGAGGTCAGTGGGCCTCCGGACCATCGGTCAACCCCGACTCTTCAAAACTCCCCTGTCGGTTAACGGTACAGGGGAGACAGACAAAGCGGTGAAAGTCGATTGTCACGTGGTCATAACACCTGTCGCGAATTTGCGTCAAAACACCAAACCGTGGGAAAATGCCCATCGAATGGTCATATATAAATCGTATAAATGAAATTGCCCCGAAACGAATACGAGTATTTTATTGCGAACATTTTCTTACCTGGTGTAGGTTGAAGTCTGGATTTAGTGTCATCGTTACTGAGATGACCACTGGTACTGTCAACGTCAGATACTCCGCTGTCAGCAGGACTTGGTGGGAGGGAACCTAGAAAATAAATCGTAAAAATATTCGTATTGTTACTCTAAGTAGGTCAAACATCATAAACACGAAAGATTTTTATATTTGTTGCATATCACAATTTATAACTACTTCGTTTAGCGAGAATCTATAAACTATTAGTTCGACCTAATTTTCCGGGAAGAAATATATATTAAGCGTGTTTGTTCTTTCGGTTTTACTTTTTCCTTTTCTAAGGAAGGAGGAAGCCAATCAACCCACCAACGCAGCAGCCAACAAAACTATCCGTTTGGGTTCGTTTACGGATTTAAATCATTCTTATTTCCACATCTAAATTAACGGATTGGCATCCTGTTATTCCGGACGAAAAGGGGTAAAGATCGAAAACATCTGGTCAGAAAGCAAAAAAAAACCTCCAAAAGAAAATCCCCTATAACAAAGGAAAACATATTCAGTTATCGAACAAAGATGTCGATGACGTCATTTCCGTTTCCATTTCATTTGGCCGCACGAGACAGGAAATCGACCCGGATCACGTGGTTCCTCACTCCATTCAGATATGACGTCAGCGGAGGGTCGACCGTTATCTTCGTCCCGAACCGACCCGGGACCCGTCGGGGAGTTCGGACGTACGAGAAAAAAAAAAGAACGATAGGGGGAAGCCGACGATCGAACTTATCGGTCTAAGGTTAAACAGGAAGTAGAGGCGGTTTAACGAGCTGGCGACGTCTCCTATTTCCGGTACCGGTAGTGGAACGACCTCTAGAGATAAATAAATAATTGGGTCTGTCGGATCGATTCGTTTCCGTCCCCCGACGGTCTATACATAGCCCCGCGTGCCCAGACGAATACGCCCGCACCCGGAACGCGATATGTTCGATCGGAGAGAGACTCGGCCACCTTGGAACTTCACGCGCCAATCTAGCCCACCGACTTATCTAATTTGCGCTTCTCTCTACCGTACAATAATCGAAAACTTTCGTCCTTCCCGGAAACCCCGCCGTTCTCGCAACCCACTAAAGGCTTATTGTCTTTAATCGGCTAATTTAAAACATATTAAGAATAAATGTGTCAGCTCTAGCGATTCGAAAACCATCAGAAACGAGGCATTTTCTGCTCGGTGAGTATGGTTACTGACCGAGTAGCACCTAATTGTTAGAGCGTGTTACGAAAGCCTGGACGTGCGCATCAGCGGATAACATACTTTCTCTCGTCCTTACTCTTTACCTTCCGCCATTAAATTCTTAATATATTAAATATGTCGATAATAATAGAAACGAGACCGTCGGGCCGAAAGTCTGACAAACCAGACGTTAATTATCCTCAATTATTTATTTTCGGAAGAGTTTTACATTTGTGTTGACGATCGATTTTTAAGGCCGATCGGAGCCGACGGTCGAGGTTACCGCTTTTCCGTTCGGGTTGATGAAGGTGTCGAGTCCGCCATTGGCCTTCGTGCCAGCAGCCCATACAGCTACACGGAGCCGTCCGCCGTTTCAAGGATAAAAGGATATTGCCCCTTCACGGCACAGGCGCCGATCACGTGACTAGAGCGGAGCTCGGCAGCTGGGGGAGCGTACCATTGCCTCCGCTCCGCGGGGTGATGAACAGCCGTCGGAGAGGGGCACCGTCTAGTCTGCCAAGTAAAAATCTACCTGTTCTTCCGTCTGATTTCCATCGACGCTCTTTTTTTCCACGTTGCAATTTATACACAATTCGCCTATGGCCGCTCTAAGGTCGCGTGACATTCGCGGTTTATAAATATATATATTCGTCTACCAATTACTAGAAATGAAACTTAGCATTATAAAGAAGGGCGCTTCTCGGAGATTCGGCTTATGGAAGCAATCCAGGAAAATAAAAAATACTACATATTTTCCGGGACATTAAAGTTTTTCGTTATAATAAAAATTTTGGCAATGAAGACGTGTAAACACAGAAACAGTTAAACAACCGAAAATAACGTTGATAAGTTAGCGGAAGGAAATTAAATTCCCCGAGATATCTTACATTAGAATACAAATTTTCGGCAGGGAGCATTTCGGCTTCCTTACATGCCGGAGATGCTGTGAAAGTGGACACGCGCGGATGACAAAATAGAACCCATATGTATTGTAAAGTATTGCTAATAATAACGATGACGAATATATATATATACGTATGTATATGTATGTGTGTGTATATAATAACAATAAATAGAATTTCATTCCGTTAATGGCGACAATACTAATTATGGTAATGAAACTCACCTGTGGCATTGACACACGACGCCATGGCATTACATAAACTGTTCAAGTGGCAAGGGACGTGAGCGGGCGCTTGTTGCAATATGTTCTGCAATAAAGTCTTGGTTTCTGGAATGGGGCTAGGAGATTCCATATGTAATAAACCCTCGCCCGATAAGCTTTCACCCGTTTGGCCTTCGTGTTGCCTTACATCGCTATAGGTATTCACTGCAATGAAATATACATATACATAAGTTATATATTAAATTACTAATACTTATAATTGTAATGACTAATCTGTATCGGAATTTTAATAAATCTGACGACACAGAGATTTATTTCGGAATAATAATAATAATAATAATAGAATAACAAATCCAGGACCGAATAATACATTCTAATTATAAACGAAACATTTTAATAAAAAGCTACATTATTAGATATCTCATTACCATTATTTTTTCCACTCGTTTAGCTACGTTTTCGTTTTAATCTGTTCCCTCACATATCAATATTTGATAAGCAATTGTTAATTATTTTTCGGCATTTCAGCTACGTGGAAACTCGCGATATAGAATGACTGTATTTAATTTCCTATAGAATTATTTGAGTGACAAACAATTTTTTTTTCATTTATTATTCAGTAGTTTTATTAAAATATTTAAAATTTAATCAAAATTAATAAAATAAGTTTGTTATTATTTTCAATATAAATTTTATCAGTGGTTGTTTTTATTTTACTCTATTTTTATCTTAAAGTTATTTGTGAAATTTCATTACACTTTATTAAAAGATTTAAAATTTTTCTACCCTTATCTCTTCGAGACGATACTTAATTATGAACATAAATATAATTAGTTAGATTCTAAAGTTAATTCACACTACTATTAATAAATATAAACAAACATTTGAACCGAAATTTAGATTTAAATTCAAGGGCGAGTCTCAAATCCATTCATCAACGTTTAATATCCCGAAAGTAACGATTAAAATAAATTTAATCGATGACATTCCTACAATCCCTCAAACCAGATTCTTCTACTTCCTTATGGAAGAATTAAAAACTGAAAAAGGTCCGTCCACTCGCTGATTATCACTTTTAAGCCTTAAAACAGAGCTCAAAAACAACTTAAAGATCTAAAACAAATTCGATTTTAATCATTTAACGTTAATTTTTTATTCTTAAGCTTCGAGATGAATAAAATTAAATCGTCTTTCATTGATGTAATTGTACCAAAACTCGACTGCTTATGTATACAAATACATTTACGAAGAAAGATAAATTTTATTGGAGGTGATCCAAACGTTAACGAGTATGATATTGTCATTCATTTATTCTGCAAAATAAGGAAAAAATATTTATTTACCAGAAACAAAAATCCGTACTAAATAAAAATTTATTCACGTTGTGTAATCAATAGAAGGTTACGCATGAAAGTAAGAAAAATGGATTCTTCCTCGTTGTAATAGTAATACCTAGTCCGTACCAACCCCTTTCGTCCCTGACCTATTTTTAAAATTACAATCTACAGGAAACGGAGTTTACACTATCCACGGTCAAGGTTTCATTCTGGTATTATTGTTGTTATTCGTTCAATTTCTAGTTCTTTATTCCTGTCAGCTGTGAAAGACAAGTTGTGTTGGTTATTTTAAAAATGTACACTTGGCTAAACCTAGTTGAGAATTCGCGCTATTTTGGATCCCATATAACGTGACGTAATACAAGCGCATTCGGACAAAATGGTAAGAAAAACGTGGAAATTTAAACAACGGTAATTTTTAATTGGCTAAAACATTGGAGGAAACTTTCTACGAAACTACACTATATTTAGATCGGTAACTTGCATCGAGTTTATCAAACGAGACAGTAATTTTAGCTCCAGGCATTTTATACCATGTCGGAGGGAGAAAAGAGAATTAAATGTCCGCAAAGTTCCAAAAATGAAAATATGTTAATTAGATATTTTACGAAACGATTAAAATTTCAAAAATTAATGGAAATTCCGAGTTTTTGCTGCCATCTCCGACCGACCGACCGACCGACAGACGTAGAACGAAATCGATTCTTTTAGCCAGAAAGGGAATTTTACTATCGAGTTGCGCAACAGCTAGTAACTATTTGCGTCACGGTTTAGAAAAAGGCGTTCGTAAACAACCCGCAGCAAAGTAAAATCGTCAGCCAAATAGAATGGTTAAGTATTAACACGACGCAAAAAGCAAAATAGAAAAAAAAAATGGCGCCGCGCATCGGCGCAAATAACCGTCACCTTGACAACGACGAAACCGGAAAGAGGTGAACGTCCGACCGCCTTGACACTCACCCGTTCAAGGTTAGCCGGCAGACAACGAGCATGCGCTAAGTCGATGAGGCGCGTGCAATCTTCAATCCCACTCGCGCCACTTTTAAAATTTCTATAATTCAAAATTCGAAACGTCATAAATAAAATAATAATAATAATAATAATAATAATAATAAATGGCTAACGAGTCCGATCGAAAAGAAAATTCGAGTCTTTTCGGGTTAGGTGGNTATTTATATAGTATGTATAAAAATAGTGCACAGTTCAATCATGAGCACAATTCACGTTCCTGAACAATCGATCTCCACTATGTCTTTAGGTACGTCAACAAATTGATACACTAATCGCTGACCATCCACTTTGGCTAAGATTCCTCTTTGATAATAATACCTAAAGTAATGAAATAAATATCATTATTATTTACATTATTCATAAATTATTGATAGAATACGAAATCGTATCTATAATCACGGATAAGTAAAGTTCTTATTATTAAATTTTTTGATCGGCTTATGTGCAATAATTAAGTTTGCTCCAAGGCAAGTCGTATTATGACAAAAGGTAATTTCTGTAGAAAATTTTAAGTGCATCTTTAAACCAAGAAGTAATTTTTCTATATTGACACAATAACAAAATATTCTGGTAGGAATTAATTGAAATACAAATTTAGAGTGAATAATTAACTGCTTGCAGAAGATCCCATTTGCTGATGAATAAATGCAGTCTAATTTAATAATTAAAATCGCTGAAGGAGATAAATTGAATATGTCAAAGTTACTAGCGAATTGTGAGTAATGAATGAATATGATTATTGAGTAAGGTAACTTATCTTCAAAGTATGAAAACTAAATAATTGAAACTGTTGAATGTTTCCAACACTTACATAAACAAATAGAATAAAATTTATTTGAAAAAAATAATAAGATTTTTGAAATTGGCTTAAGAATCATTGAAACGTGTGTAAACTTAAGATATATCCGTAATTATAGATTTTTAAAAAATTATATTATTTTTACCTCAATGCTCTTCCCATTGTTTCGTAATTCATATCTGGTTTGTTTTTATGGATTCCCCAAAGACGTGATACAGCTTTGGAGTCGACTAATTTAAAAACACCTTTTTCTCGGTTGGTCCACTTGATATAACGAGGACAATATTCTTTGTCCTGTAGTAATTTTAATAAAAATTCCCATAGAAATGTTGTTGAACCTGAAAAATTGATTTAACTTATTAAATCCATTCTTTCTAATATTTAACTTTTTATAAAATTAATTTTATATAATATATAATACGGGTTTTACAGTAACATATATACATGCAATTTGCTTACCTTCTCTATTTTTTCTTTTAACAGTCGGTAACGATCCGTCTGCATTTTTTGGTCTTCTTCCTATTAAATTAATTTTGCATGTTAAATATTTTTAAATTAAATAATTCAAAATATACTTTTTTACCAACAAAAAATTAATCGGGTGTTAATATAGGAAATTCTAATTATTTTATCCGTTATCTTGTAGCAGGTATACATTGAAAAATCACATTATTTTTATTAAAACGACGAGCATAAAAGAAGATTTAAATCGCAAACTTCCAGAAAAATACAAGCTTTATGTGTATAAATTTCGGATATTGTGTATCTTATATATATTTTAAACCTAAAATAATCATGGCTTACCTTTTTTCTTCGGCCTAGGTTGGAAGGATAAATCCTCTACAAAACAGGATACATCCTGATCTAAATCTGTTGGACTACTGCAATGAGTGGCTGTTATGACAGATGTGGGAATAGAAATTGGTGAACTGAGACCAGATGAAGTTGGTGAAGTCGGACTAGTCCTCGTTAGTGTGAGAGGATGATGTGTTCTTGTTGCTGCTAGCGCTGCTGCCAAATGGCTACTGGTGTTAACTTGAGGAGAAGTACTGGAATGGGGTTTTTCGAGGTAAGATGTGTTCCTATATGATCCCGCCGGCGAATTATATAAATTTGCCATATTGGAATCTACGGTAAAAAAATACAGCATATTACAAATGTAATGGCGTAATAATTATATAACTTAAAAAATATTTTTTAAACGTTATATATATTCTCAATAGGAATTTTGTTCGTAATTAAATAAAAGAAACGGTTAATGAGATTTAATATAATTTTCCAATAAAAAGAAAAGAAATACAGTACTGATAAGACATAGTAAATATTTTATCCAACAGATGGCAGTCGAGAATTTTAAACTCGTTTAAACATAGAATCATTTCACAATTATTAATCTTAACCACAAATTATAAAAATAAACATTTTTAACTTTTAATATTTAAACTGAAAATTCAATTACAGTAAACGCTATAAAAAAAAACAATACGCTTAAAAAAATCTATTGAAGTTTCATTAATCACTTAAAATTACCAATAGTTTTCTCAGTATATGAATTCTCAGTATATCAGATATATTTTAAATTCAGTGATGATACATCGTATCGATTAATTTATAAAATCTAATAGTAAATAATAAAAGTGATAATACCATATTCATGCTCACTTAAACGCATTTAGTATTATTTTTATGTAACAGATGGCACCACCGAAACATATTGAACTATCAATGTAAACATTTTTAGGTATAAATATACATAAAATTATAACTCAAATAATAGCGAATGATTTTAATTAAAGACAAATTTTAAAAAATGACAAATAACGTTATTTGTCATTTTTTATTAATGTTATTTGTTGTTTAATGCTATTTAATTATTAATTATTTTTCAAAATAATTAGTCGATTTAAAATTATTAAAAATATTTATCACAATAAATAAACGTTAAGATAACACATGGTACTAGTAGTTTTAATTAAAAGTTTACTTGAAATAAAATACTAATTACTTCTAAATCAATCTATCAACACAATACTGTTAGAAAAGTAATTTTACGACATTATTTATTGCTGAAGTGTAAGAAAAAAATAACCATATTATATACGAAGGAAGAAGCTGCCTCCGAAGGATCTAATTATCAAAATTTTATATTTATTTTCTATTGCGATATTATAATAAAAGAAAATAGAATTAAAATTGGTTTAGTGTGATTTTCCGCCATCAGATAGCGGCACGATCGAGCGAATATCGGAGTAAAAGGAGCAAGCGCAGAATGCGCTAACGGTAACCTTGAAAGTGTATTGACACCGGAGTATGTGTGGGCACGAGATAGAGGTACAACCGCGTGCGCAGGCGCATATAGCAAACTTTCAGAATCTGATCTTCAATAATGTTACCGTTTATCAGATTATATATCCTCTACAGGAAACCGATAGTGGAATTTTCGGCTTTGACCATCTGTTGTAGGATGATGGAGGATAAGAAAATTAAATATATCGTTAAAATTATAGCTAAGGTCGGATTTTCTATACGTTTGTTTCTAGTAAATGTTCTAAAAGTACCGGAAGTACTGATTGAAATTTAAACCTCTGTGACGTCGTCGTACGTAGGTTTCAATTTTAATTAATGAACATTAATACGCTTATTTTTATTCGGTTGCGATTTTTAAGTGATTATTGTTTATATAAACTGGAGATGATGTTATCGCTAACGTTTCCTGTTTTAATCCCAAATATTTCGAGGAAATTTTGTCCTTGACGGTGGGGCTACTTCCTTCCGCGTCTGACGTCACATTATTTCTATATTTACACTAAAATTTCATGTGCCGACTGTCGCACTCGATTTCGAAACTATCCGAATGACAACATTCTATACGCGAATCGATATCGCCCGGCTTTTGTTAAAAAATTCTCAATTCATGGGACAAAAGTGGTAAAGACGACGTTTAAAATTGCCAATGCAGACGAGAAAAATACACAAATAAAAAAAAATTACATAAATTAATTGTAGCGACGAACGCTAGACGGCGCTTTCCGTGTCACGTGACGGGGTTCAAGCTCTAGGGTCAAGGCTATGCACGCAGTGTCAATGGTCCGGAACAATAGTGGCGCCGCCTATTGGAGCATGCGTGTGTTTCCCATCTACAGGCTTCCAGATCGATTGGGGGAATTTTGAATAATCGAGACGCAAGCTTATCTCGTTCAATTTCTATATAAATTGACTATTTTCTTTGGGATTTAGTGAAAACGTCATTATCGCTTATATAATTCTTTTCCAATATATTCATTAAATTTTACATAATCGACCCTGGGGTATTCTAAAGCTGAATAAAAAATTATTTTCCCGAGAATAAATGATTCCTAAAGGTCTTAGGGCAGTAGCAAATTAAATATTAACTTATATACACTTCAAATTTTCAACTAGTATTCATTTTGTTTATTTTCACGGCGAGTGAAAAAAACCTCTCACGCAATTACACAGCAAATAACACTTTCGATTTTATGAAACTTTCACCCCCGTAGGAAAGCCGAAAACTAGATATTAGATTAATTCTGTATTTTGTAGCACGGCGATAAAATTTCGCAATCTTGTACAAGGTACGATTTATACAGAAATCCCGATTGCCGAAGCTCGTTAACAGAAACGGATATCGCCCATTTCCTGTTGGAGACGGCCGACATTTTGAATTTTCGACTTGCATCGAAAGTAACAGAGCAGAATTATGAGTCCGAAAATGTTTCTGCACTCGATTAAACTATGCCGCTTTTAATAGCGTAAAGCGCCATCCGCGATCAATAAAAGCTGGTGGCGGCGTAGATCAATTTTACGGAAGTAAGGTAACCAACCGAACTGGGTTTCGTCGGGGATAGAATTTTATGAGGAAAAGGAAGGGAAGGAAGATCAATTAATGGCGAATTTCGTAAACGACACGATCCTATTCTCAAAAGCGGGAATGTTAATTTATTTTTATAAATCGACTGCGACGTCTCGACCACTTAGAGCCACTGTCGGAAGTCAGCGGGGAAACCGGAAGTAACGAGTGGACGAAGCTACTACGAGAGAAGAGGGAGGCGGAGAAGTAAACCAAGCGTGCTGAGGCGATCTGAAACGACTGAATGCTCTTGTCCTATTAATACCATTACGGGCGTTTTCTGCGAAGGTCGAGGACTTTGGCGACGGAGAAACTACTAAACGAGTTCTTAATAAATCGCATTTTATTCCGCTAGCGCTCCCTAATTTAGCGATAGACTAAGTAGCGAATGACGAAAGAAAAGCGAGATAAAACGATCCTTTATTTGTCGTATAAGCATGTATTAGATATTTAAACGTCTGCGATAAGAGAAATACAGGAAGACATCCTGGTTTTCGGAATGGTCAAAATCGACATCCTACAAAATCCTGATGTATTTTATCTTCGCTAAACATTACCAGATAAAGAAAATTAACCATCAAATCATTATCTCGTTTCGTAACTATTAAATACGTTTTAATGCTTATTATTTATATATGTAGAGAAAGACTAAAAATATAAAAGTTTAAGTATTAATAAAACGGATAAAACGTAAGAAGCGTATCCATAAATGACTCATCTCTACCTTGGGAAAAAGGAAGGAAAATAGGCGCTTGACGCGCCACGGTGGCAAGCTGCAGAACTAGATTTCAATGCCAGTGAGTTAGTGGTTCAACGACACGTTGACTTTGCCGGCTGCCTGAAGGTCATACACAAGCTTCGCTGCCGTTACTATGGCACTGGAATGAGCCTGCGCCAAATCATTTCCCGTCTCTGAAACATCCTCTTCGTCTTACGTAAAAAAACTTGCTCTTATAACAAAACAATCTAGCTTTTTTAACAAGAGGATTATTAGCCGGCCGGTTTTTCTAGCATTCTAAAGAATTAAAAATGGGGAAGATTTCAATGAGAGTGGTTCTTTGAAGAAAAACGGGTCGTAATCTGCGACGAAATCCCGATCACGTGATAAGAGACAGGAAGCCAGCTGAGTCGAATATGGAGGAAGTGAGGGAGGAGGAGAACGATGTCGGAGGGTAATCACACCAGTTCCGTCTTCCTACCTTAGACGAGGAAGTGAATCCACCGCCATGTTTTATCTCTGTCATGTGATCGTCGTCCGCTTTCTCTGTTTACAGACGGCGATAACGTTTGCCTCGATTTTTATATTATTTAAGATACTCGATTTGTCTCAATTAATTTATTAAACTAAACGACGTCCCCCGACTATTTCAACTCGAACATTAATGCTCTATTTAAAATGCTGCCATAAAAAACAATGTCAAAAATTTAAACGTAAACTTATTTATCCAAAACAATCGACTTTAGAAGTGAAATGGATAATCTCTCCTACTTTTCTTTCACCTTGTTCAAACGGAGCCAAATATCCGGTCGGAGTTAGAAAAAACTGGGACAGCGAAAGTTTTGTAACGCATGACCCAGAAACTATTGCGTTTTCCTTTCTCGACCCCGTTCCTATAGTGGATTGGGGCCTCAGAGATCCGGGTTTCTGCTCTTTTGTTGATACGTTTTACTTTAGACGGGACTGATAAGATTCGTTGTTCGTCTGCCCGCTCTTCTCTCACGTGATTCTTTGTTTTATACTAAAGCTTTAATTGCGAAACATTTTCCAGCAACTTTTAAAACACTGCAGAGATGTCACGTTTAGAAACAGTGGCAGTATTTGCAACTATCTTCTATTTCTCGGTGCCGTATAAGTACGTTTTAAGTGTCAATAAAAATTCTATTGTTTTTAATATAAAACGAAACATCCTAATTTAATTTTTCCTTTAAATCGAGTTTAATTTTTGTGCGGTTGATTCTAAGACAATAACACTTATGTATTTAAATGTAAATTATATATGAAGTCGACTTACAGGTGGTAGACGCCCTATTGGAATATTGGGAGTGGAGAGATAACTGACAATAAGCCGGAATTCCATAACTTTGGCTATTCGGACTGGGAGAATCTGGTGTACGACAGGGTGGACCTAGAAAAAATATAAAAAAAAAACACAAAATCAACTTCAAGTGAATAGTGTGTGTGTGCAAAAAAATGGTCAAGTAATCCAGGTGCTTCTTTTGTTGATTTCAATATTACATCCCCCACCGATGTTCTTAAGTGGGTCAGACTTCCCAAACAACTTCCTCCTTTTAATAGGCCTCTGGGCCAAATATGGAGCATCGAGGTCAGTGGGCCTCCGGACCATCGGTCAACCCCGACTCTTCAAAACTCCCCTGTCGGTTAACGGTACAGGGGAGACAGACAAAGCGGTGAAAGTCGGTTGTCACGTGGTCATAACACCTGTCGCGAATTTGCGTCAAAACACCAAACCGTGGGAAAATGCCCATCGAATGGTCATATATAAATCGTATAAATGAAATTGGCCCGAAACGAATACGAGTATTTTATTGCGAACATTTTCTTACCTGGTGTAGGTTGAAGTCTGGATTTAGTGTCATCGTTACTGAGATGACCACTGGTACTGTCAACGTCAGATACTCCGCTGTCAGCAGGACTTGGTGGGAGGGAACCTAGAAAATAAATCGTAAAAATATTCGTATTGTTACTCTAAGTAGGTCAAACATCATAAACACGAAAGATTTTTATATTTGTTGCATATCACAATTTATAACTACTTCGTTTAGCGAGAATCTATAAACTATTAGTTCGACCTAATTTTCCGGGAAGAAATATATATTAAGCGTGTTTGTTCTTTCGGTTTTACTTTTTCCTTTTCTAAGGAAGGAGGAAGCCAATCAACCCACCAACGCAGCAGCCAACAAAACTATCCGTTTGGGTTCGTTTACGGATTTAAATCATTCTTATTTCCACATCTAAATTAACGGATTGGCATCCTGTTATTCCGGACGAAAAGGGGTAAAGATCGAAAACATCTGGTCAGAAAGCAAAAAAAAACCTCCAAAAGAAAATCCCCTATAACAAAGGAAAACATATTCAGTTATCGAACAAAGATGTCGATGACGTCATTTCCGTTTCCATTTCATTTGGCCGCACGAGACAGGAAATCGACCCGGATCACGTGGTTCCTCACTCCATTCAGATATGACGTCAGCGGAGGGTCGACCGTTATCTTCGTCCCGAACCGACCCGGGACCCGTCGGGGAGTTCGGACGTACGAGAAAAAAAAAAGAACGATAGGGGGAAGCCGACGATCGAACTTATCGGTCTAAGGTTAAACAGGAAGTAGAGGCGGTTTAACGAGCTGGCGACGTCTCCTATTTCCGGTACCGGTAGTGGAACGACCTCTAGAGATAAATAAATAATTGGGTCTGTCGGATCGATTCGTTTCCGTCCCCCGACGGTCTATACATAGCCCCGCGTGCCCAGACGAATACGCCCGCACCCGGAACGCGATATGTTCGATCGGAGAGAGACTCGGCCACCTTGGAACTTCACGCGCCAATCTAGCCCACCGACTTATCTAATTTGCGCTTCTCTCTACCGTACAATAATCGAAAACTTTCGTCCTTCCCGGAAACCCCGCCGTTCTCGCAACCCACTAAAGGCTTATTGTCTTTAATCGGCTAATTTAAAACATATTAAGAATAAATGTGTCAGCTCTAGCGATTCGAAAACCATCAGAAACGAGGCATTTTCTGCTCGGTGAGTATGGTTACTGACCGAGTAGCACCTAATTGTTAGAGCGTGTTACGAAAGCCTGGACGTGCGCATCAGCGGATAACATACTTTCTCTCGTCCTTACTCTTTACCTTCCGCCATTAAATTCTTAATATATTAAATATGTCGATAATAATAGAAACGAGACCGTCGGGCCGAAAGTCAGACAAACCAGACGTTAATTATCCTCAATTATTTATTTTCGGAAGAGTTTTACATTTGTGTTGACGATCGATTTTTAAGGCCGATCGGAGCCGACGGTCGAGGTTACCGCTTTTCCGTTCGGGTTGATGAAGGTGTCGAGTCCGCCATTGGCCTTCGTGCCAGCAGCCCATACAGCTACACGGAGCCGTCCGCCGTTTCAAGGATAAAAGGATATTGCCCCTTCACGGCACAGGCGCCGATCACGTGACTAGAGCGGAGCTCGGCAGCTGGGGGAGCGTACCATTGCCTCCGCTCCGCGGGGTGATGAACAGCCGTCGGAGAGGGGCACCGTCTAGTCTGCCAAGTAAAAATCTACCTGTTCTTCCGTCTGATTTCCATCGACGCTCTTTTTTTCCACGTTGCAATTTATACACAATTCGCCTATGGCCGCTCTAAGGTCGCGTGACATTCGCGGTTTATAAATATATATATTCGTCTACCAATTACTAGAAATGAAACTTAGCATTATAAAGAAGGGCGCTTCTCGGAGATTCGGCTTATGGAAGCAATCCAGGAAAATAAAAAATACTACATATTTTCCGGGACATTAAAGTTTTTCGTTATAATAAAAATTTTGGCAATGAAGACGTGTAAACACAGAAACAGTTAAACAACCGAAAATAACGTTGATAAGTTAGCGGAAGGAAATTAAATTCCCCGAGATATCTTACATTAGAATACAAATTTTCGGCAGGGAGCATTTCGGCTTCCTTACATGCCGGAGATGCTGTGAAAGTGGACACACGCGGATGACAAAATAGAACCCATATGTATTGTAAAGTATTGCTAATAATAACGATGACGAATATATATATATATACGTATGTATATGTGTGTGTGTGTATATAATAACAATAAATAGAATTTCATTCCGTTAATGGCGACAATACTAATTATGGTAATGAAACTCACCTGTGGCATTGACACACGACGCCATGGCATTACATAAACTGTTCAAGTGGCAAGGGACGTGAGCGGGCGCTTGTTGCAATATGTTCTGCAATAAAGTCTTGGTTTCTGGAATGGGGCTAGGAGATTCCATATGTAATAAACCCTCGCCCGATAAGCTTTCACCCGTTTGGCCTTCGTGTTGCCTTACATCGCTATAGGTATTCACTGCAATGAAATATACATATACATAAGTTATATATTAAATTACTAATACTTATAATTGTAATGACTAATCTGTATCGGAATTTTAATAAATCTGACGACACAGAGATTTATTTCGGAATAATAATAATAATAATAATAGAATAACAAATCCAGGACCGAATAATACATTCTAATTATAAACGAAACATTTTAATAAAAAGCTACATTATTAGATATCTCATTACCATTATTTTTTCCACTCGTTTAGCTACGTTTTCGTTTTAATCTGTTCCCTCACATATCAATATTTGATAAGCAATTGTTAATTATTTTTCGGCATTTCAGCTACGTGGAAACTCGCGATATAGAATGACTGTATTTAATTTCCTATAGAATTATTTGAGTGACAAACAATTTTTTTTTTCATTTATTATTCAGTAGTTTTATTAAAATATTTAAAATTTAATCAAAATTAATAAAATAAGTTTGTTATTATTTTCAATATAAATTTTATCAGTGGTTGTTTTTATTTTACTCTATTTTTATCTTAAAGTTATTTGTGAAATTTCATTACACTTTATTAAAAGATTTAAAATTTTTCTACCCTTATCTCTTCGAGACGATACTTAATTATGAACATAAATATAATTAGTTAGATTCTAAAGTTAATTCACACTACTATTAATAAATATAAACAAACATTTGAACCGAAATTTAGATTTAAATTCAAGGGCGAGTCTCAAATCCATTCATCAACGTTTAATATCCCGAAAGTAACGATTAAAATAAATTTAATCGATGACATTCCTACAATCCCTCAAACCAGATTCTTCTACTTCCTTATGGAAGAATTAAAAACTGAAAAAGGTCCGTCCACTCGCTGATTATCACTTTTAAGCCTTAAAACAGAGCTCAAAAACAACTTAAAGATCTAAAACAAATTCGATTTTAATCATTTAACGTTAATTTTTTATTCTTAAGCTTCGAGATGAATAAAATTAAATCGTCTTTCATTGATGTAATTGTACCAAAACTCGACTGCTTATGTATACAAATACATTTACGAAGAAAGATAAATTTTATTGGAGGTGATCCAAACGTTAACGAGTATGATATTGTCATTCATTTATTCTGCAAAATAAGGAAAAAATATTTATTTACCAGAAACAAAAATCCGTACTAAATAAAAATTTATTCACGTTGTGTAATCAATAGAAGGTTACGCATGAAAGTAAGAAAAATGGATTCTTCCTCGTTGTAATAGTAATACCTAGTCCGTACCAACCCCTTTCGTCCCTGACCTATTTTTAAAATTACAATCTACAGGAAACGGAGTTTACACTATCCACGGTCAAGGTTTCATTCTGGTATTATTGTTGTTATTCGTTCAATTTCTAGTTCTTTATTCCTGTCAGCTGTGAAAGACAAGTTGTGTTGGTTATTTTAAAAATGTACACTTGGCTAAACCTAGTTGAGAATTCGCGCTATTTTGGATCCCATATAACGTGACGTAATACAAGCGCATTCGGACAAAATGGTAAGAAAAACGTGGAAATTTAAACAACGGTAATTTTTAATTGGCTAAAACATTGGAGGAAACTTTCTACGAAACTACACTATATTTAGATCGGTAACTTGCATCGAGTTTATCAAACGAGACAGTAATTTTAGCTCCAGGCATTTTATACCATGTCGGAGGGAGAAAAGAGAATTAAATGTCCGCAAAGTTCCAAAAATGAAAATATGTTAATTAGATATTTTACGAAACGATTAAAATTTCAAAAATTAATGGAAATTCCGAGTTTTTGCTGCCATCTCCGACCGACCGACCGACCGACAGACGTAGAACGAAATCGATTCTTTTAGCCAGAAAGGGAATTTTACTATCGAGTTGCGCAACAGCTAGTAACTATTTGCGTCACGGTTTAGAAAAAGGCGTTCGTAAACAACCCGCAGCAAAGTAAAATCGTCAGCCAAATAGAATGGTTAAGTATTAACACGACGCAAAAAGCAAAATAGAAAAAAAAAATGGCGCCGCGCATCGGCGCAAATAACCGTCACCTTGACAACGACGAAACCGGAAAGAGGTGAACGTCCGACCGCCTTGACACTCACCCGTTCAAGGTTAGCCGGCAGACAACGAGCATGCGCTAAGTCGATGAGGCGCGTGCAATCTTCAATCCCACTCGCGCCACTTTTAAAATTTCTATAATTCAAAATTCGAAACGTCATAAATAAAATAATAATAATAATAATAAATGGCTAACGAGTCCGATCGAAAAGAAAATTCGAGTCTTTTCGGGTTAGGTGGAAGCACGGAAAGCCTGCAGTTACGGCAACGAAAGTATACAAAATCCGACCAATTTATGTCGCGATCGATATTACGCACTCCCTTAACCCCAATTCGACACGCAGGCGCCACGGGTGCAGAAAATCTGGGGCGTTTTTGCCTTGGGAGATTTATTTTTCGCGCCCGTCCTGTCTAAAATAATTCGGGTTTCTGCGCTTCATAACCGTGTCACGGTTTGTCGGCAACGAATCCGTTCTCTCGTCTCTTCTCCGAGGGATGTAGAACGCGCCAGTCGATCGCGTCATCCCTCACCGGAACCGGAAATGGGTCGGGTCAAGCGTCGCTAGTACTCGCGGGATGGAAAGTGAAACGACGTTCCACTGACCTCGATTCGTGCTACGGCCAAGCCGCACCGAATAAGTTTTCGGTCTCCGCTGTTATACAGGTGTTTGAAAAAAAGAGGAGGGGACTGTCCTCTTTTCTTTTACAAATGTGTAACGAGCGAGTTTGATCTAAATAAACAGCCTTTTCGATATTTAATGCCAAAGTTCAGTCTAACCTACTTACTGGATCTTCTTTCCTGGAATTTTTTTTTTCAAATTAAATAAATATTATATAAACGATCGTCGTGTGCTCGATGTTGCAACGCTTTCTCGCACTTGACATCATTTTCAAAATAACTTTTACCAATTCTTGCCGTGTCGCAAAATCATAGAGCTTTTTTCTTTCCGGAATATAAAATATCTTAAACCAGAGAAGCCTTATTTGAGAACTTCAAAAAGATCTATTTTTATTTATTTATTCATCGTATAAGAATCATGTTCTAAAATACGTTCTAAATTTCGTCACCTCGAATTGTTTTACCGATTTAATTAGAAAATTAAGCCAGTAAACTAATTAGTTGTCGAAATTTTTGTTACATACGTATCTAAATAGGCAAAACAATTCCGACTTGAACGTTTGCTATGGTCTAAAAGTAACGGAAGAACACAATACAAGCAGTATCATACATCCCGTGTTTAATCCATTTCGGTAAAAATTAATCGACATAAATATAGAATAGGTTAATTCAGAATTTGAATTCGATTTTATAATCTATCTTACGCAATAGAAAGATAATAAAAGTTAAGCCAACGTTTTAAACAATGGGAGAAAGGCCATTCATTGCAAATATATGTAAGAACTCGCACTTCCTTGTTGACGAAGGTAACGAAAATCGATATTTTTTTTCCTAACAAAAGAGGAAAACGAAAACTTTAATAAATCTATTCTCTCCTAGAAACAGTTGTTGTTATTGTGGATTTGACTATATCAATCGACGTTTTGCGGATTTGATTGTCGCCGCTCTACAACGGTAGTTCCTTCTGCTCTAACTGCATTTGAGTAAAAAAATTCCACGGCGGCAATCGAAACGTTTGTTATAGATGTAGTTTCACCCACAACCCGGTGTCATTGACATCGGCCATGGCCCAATGGTGAGCGATCAATAAGTCTGTGCAGAGTCGGCGCCACGTGGGCATTGATTGATCCCGGCAAGAAACACTGACCTTCGCCGGAAATGATGTAATCTTTCCCCGATACGCCACCTTTCGGATTTTTTTTTAATGAGACGAAATTGTTAACCCGCTGGATGTGGCAGAAGCTCAACGAATGCGGATCCGTCCCCTCCTACACCATGCCAAATATCTCGGTTAGTTTCAAAACACCGTCGAATGCAAATAATTCTGGCGAGAAACGCTAATATATTCTTTTGAAAGTTATAAATAGATTTAGTCTACCAAATTGATCGCTAAAGGAGACATATCGGGGAGAGTCGGCCGGTAACAAAAGCAAAATAGAAAAGAAGGAAGTGTTTGTAAAACTGATTTTAAAAAGCGATAATTAAAGATGTTTTAGTTCCGCTTAACAACTGAATGACGTCACAAAACCGAACTAAATTCGATAAGACGTATCCGCGGCTTCAAGGCCAACAGGAAACGGCCAGAGGTCTTCCACTTCCGGTTTCGGAAATGCGATCTTGAACCGAGTCCAAAAGGACAGGCAAGTTAGCTAAAATTTCCTCTCTCCGTGTGTAGAGGTGCGACCTTGACACTGACTTTACATCCAGTCTTCCTCTCGAAAGCTGCAACTGGTTACTCGTAAAATATTTACCAGATATCCGGTCGGGATAAAAGCGTACTTAAATACAGTCCGTAACGAAAGAGAACCATGGGTTTTCCTAATGGAACCGACCAGAAACGTTAGTCCAGACTATGATCCATTGGGCAGTGTACATATATATAGGTCAATGGGTCAGTTTAGTCAACAAAATCATCGATACGAAATAGTGACAACTGTACTTCGCTCGTCAATCCCATGTGTTTATCTCTCCTCGGTAGTAAACAATTGGCAAAAGTACGATGACGTCACCAGGTGCTAATTTCGAATACCCCATTTAGATTCACCGATAAAATTATCACCAGAAGAAGTACAATAATTATTAATCTGCGATTTTCGCAAACAAGAGATAAATATATTACTTATCTTCTATAATATCCGGAATATTTTTTTTGCCGCCAAACTGTAACCTTTGCTCCATTTCGAAGCGCTTAATTTTCGTATTTATTTATGTTTTTTATAACTTGGAATCGAATTTAAAAAATAAAACTTCTAAAAACAAGAACACAGGTGCTTCTCAGAAAATAAAAACTGGACGTTTGCCATCATTCCTATAGGGTAGGTTAACATGACGTCATCCGTTTTATCCGATACGTCCACCAATCTGGTTTAAGTAATTTACGGCAGAGTTTGTTTTTAGGAGATTCGTAAACACTGTGGATTACAGAAGGAAAAAACTCTACGAAGTCGTCATCGATTACTGAACATTTATCGTGTAACTTTAGAGGTCGAACATATCCGCCGGGTATTAGTCTGTTCTACGATCTTAATATACAAACATATAAAGTTCGACCTTGGAACTACAGCCAAAGCCAACGACCCGATTGAAGGCTGAGGAAGATGGTGGACGATCGATAATATCACCAGATACCTCTTCTAGCAGGAACCTCCACTTAAAGAAACCCCATTTGGATACCCCACAAGTTCACCCGAAACCGGGGCGGGTGCGCTTTGCGCAATTCCAACTTGGAAAAAGAGAATAAGAAAGAAAAAAATGAGTACACGGAAGAGAAAAATGTCATGTTTACGAACGCGATATTGTTTCTGGTCCGTCTCTTTTTAAATCTCCAAAGTTACGTAAGCCGAGCATCGAGCATCATCACCGGACTTACTATGTCATTCCACTTTCCATTCAATCGCGTGCCTCGTAAAGCGGGACCTACATAAGTCGACTCTATTGTCGAATCGACCCTTATAACCCGAACAATCCCGAATTAGGTAAAACGGGAGTGATCGATAAATCGCTACCGACGGATTTCTTTCTTCGTTTTTTTTTTTTTTAATATTAGTCCTACTAAATTTGGGACCGACATTCTGTAAATATCTAGTAAGTATGCCATCTAAATGGTAAAACGGGTTAGCGGTACATCTCCACCCCACGAGATGAATCTATTCTCAACTTACACACGTGACGTCGGCTTCCCCCCTATTAAACAGGAACTGAATAAGAGCGACAGTAAGGATGTCTCCGTCTTCCTCCCTCGCTCTTCCTGGTCCAACTTCCCCCCAAAAGAAGTAAAAACGACCGCGACGGCTAGAAATAATGAACTTGCAACTTACGGTATCTGTTTAGTAGAGACTTCTTAAATGTATATTTCTGTTTTGTTGATAATTCCATTTCCACATCTTCGGGCATCTTCTGTGGTGAAAGAGATGGACGTAACACCTCTTTTAGACAGGACAACCGCTTTAAATTGACATAAATCACCCTCGTTTATTACCGATGGAAAGGCTTCCGATCGACCCCTCGGGGGCGATACTTAACGAAGAAAAAACCTCGTGCGAAGAATCGCCACACGGCCACACAGCGTCCTTTCTACACAACTTATCGAAACGGAATGAGGTTGGGAGCGTTTTGTTTCGTTTGGCGGCCCGTGAATCGCTCGAATGGAGGGCGCCCTCCAGTGTCAAGAACGAGAACTTTCTCTTAATAGAAAGTTGCTTTAGTAGGTCGTTGGCTACGGACTGCTTTCGTTTGTTCCTGAAAAAACCCTAGCGATTTCTTTTCATTGTTTTAATATCACGTAATCGCCCATTGCGATTTCAAACGTTTAATAAATACTCAACCGCTAAATCTCACTTATTATTACGGCAAATACAATATTTATTATCAATTGAAGTTTAATAAACACGAAAACAAAACTTCTATTATCTATACATTAATTAATAAAATACTAAAATAAAAAAACATGCATCGATTTTCAGTTCTATATACCACACACTACATAAAATATTCAAAAAATATTCCTTTTTAACCCGTAAAATCGTGATAATTTACGCAACGTAGAATCTACCTAACTATAATTAGATAATTGATTTTAACCGTAAAAATATTAATACCAAATAAGCGCAATTATTTAAATACCAAGCCAGAAAATTGTAATTTTTCAAATGATATATCCAAATAAAAGCGAATTCGATTTTGCTTGCGAGTATTTTCTAACAGCAGACAGCCAATACCCCCAAATAGACACAGAACAATGAACTATTTTACGATGTAAATAACTAACAACGTTATTTTAATCAATTAAAAGATAGGCCCAATATGCATCGCTAATGTTATTCGACCGAGTTAATGTTTATGTTATTCTAACAGCGTAAATAGGAGCGAAATAAATCATTCCAATTATTCTAATTTGAAATATTTATTAACTTCCACAATCAAAAATATTTGTTATAATCATTTTAACTGTTACGTATTGATATTGCCAACGTAACTGTATTAGCACTGATCTACTCCCGGTTCTACAACTGAAATTTGGCAACTTTCCCGTTTATATGGGGCACACTAACCTATTTTAACCCTTAAACAATGTCATCACATGGATATAAAACCGCAACAAAATTTTAAATCTACTAAACAATTTTTAGATCTGTCACAACTTTTTTTTGAGTGAAAAGAAAAAAAAACGTTCCTTTCCAAAAGTATTTAATCTTTAAAATTAGTGTATAATATCCGGGGTTAATAAATTAATATAATAATAATCTCGTGTTTAGAAAAATAATAATAATTCGATCCAAGAAGCCGTTAAAGTGACGATAAGGTAAGCCAATGTCGTCCTTAATTCGTCCAAATTTACTCTGGCGTGACATCCGGGTATTCGATATTCACCCCAAAATTTGGCATTTTTAGATAAATTCAATTGAAAATTTTTTACTTTCTAATTAATATTTAAACCTTTCGTTATCCATGACCCATTTACAGATACAGATATGCTCCCGGTAGGATTCCTTATAACATAACCTTAATACATACTTTACATGCTATACCACATACAACCAGACCCTATAAGAATATATATATAGGACCTATTATATAAATATTTTATAGCTGGTTCCTTTTGTTTGAGTTTTTTTTTAAATTACAAACGGATTACATTCGGTTTTAAATGTTAGTAAACGTAGGCTATATAGAATGAATGTTTTCAAAAATGGAAAACGCGAAGATAAAAATAGGTCATGTTATATAAGTTCTTTTTCTTCTATTTTTTACATAGCAAATGTATATAGGTAATTCTTTAGTATAATGATTTTTCAGCAGAGAATGATTTTAGTAAAATTACTTTATAACAATCATCGTTAATGCGGTATTTCCTAGAGATATGCGAATTTACTTGCTCTTTTGTCTGAGGTAGGAGGAGGGGAATTTTACGATGGCCCCTGGTCTATTCATTTACAATAGCGTGGCCCGGGCATTTAGGACCTTGCTTCACCTAAAGACTTAGGTATGTGGCTCTGTTATTTCGTTTCAGCAGAATATCTTTCATCTTTTACCAAAATATTAAAGTTTACAATTAAACTTTAATGTTGTAGGTATTGGAATTCATTATATGCAATTATAATGCATTGCACGCAATAATTTAAAATTTTGTTGTAAAACGTTATTCCTTTTATTTATTTTCTGGTTTTCTTTCTCTCCATATATGCAGCAAAATATCAAGTATTTACACGTATTGTTATATAGTTTTGATGATTATTCATTTATGAATTATAGAAGAAAGGAAAATTACGAGTTACACAAGAAATCTTAATGAATAATCGATGTAAATCTTACCACTCTAGATTAGAACAAAAGCCGTGAAATCATTAGGGAGAAATCAAATTTGCAGCTAATGTTCTGTCGCGAAAAATATGCAGCTTGCGATTTTATAGTAAATGCGACCGTTTACTATGATCTTGCATCTGTTTTTGCAATAGTTTATATAACAAATATTAAAAATCGAATCCGTTAGCAAGATGGAAATAAATTCTGACATTGAAAAGACCATTTCTAACGCTTGTCCTTGACGTGGACATCCGCAAACTTTACTGACGTCACTGGGATAATTGCTGGAAAATATTTTTTTGCGTCGTCACTCTCTCTCTAAAGCTCGAAATAACAGGTGGTGATTTGACTATTATCTTTCGCATACTTTCTTCGAGAAAAAGTTACGAAAAGTGAAAAGAAAAAGTTATCTACAAATAAAATACAATAAAATTCCATAATTTATAAATAAATAATCATCAAAACTATATAATACATGAAAATACTTGATATTTTTCCGCATATATGGACAGAAATGCTGTACTGTACATCTTCAATTTTTGCTTGTTTGTGTATGTGTATATATTTTTTTTATCAATAAAATGTAGAAATTCATTGTTGATTGAATTTTGGATTTTAACACATGATCTAGATTTAGTGTTTATATTTTTAAAATTTATTTTTTGTTTGAATTAGTTTTAGAAATAATAACAAAACTGTGTTTACGCCGCTCGATTCATTTTAGTGTCAATGGCGTAATTTAGATCCGTTTTTATAAATGCAAAATATTTAAAATATCTCAATGATTGGAACAACCGGAACTATTGAGAATGAATCTCGAATTTACAAAGAATGTTCTCGAATTCAAAATAGAATTATTCTGAACTGTTTAAAATTCCGCGAATCACGGTCGTTCCGACGCGACAGTTCCGGTTCCTCGATCGTTGAGAGAGATTTCCGTTTTCGAAGTTTTCTAGCACCTGCCACGTGATACGAAAGGCTATCACCCAACTAATAGTCAACCGTCATTACAAATGATAAATTCTCATTAAGGTTAGGAGTCTCGAGATATCTGCACCTGCTTGGTGCAAAATACCCTTAATAAGAGAAAAAACACCCATGTTTGGCTTCAATAAACAAAGACAATTGAAAAAATCGCTTTCGTTCAAAGAATGGCATTTAATAGGTTGTCAATTAATTTATAATTGCAAAACGTGCAGCATAACTTTAATTCATGGTCATAGCCCGAGGTCAATATGGGGCCCCTTGGTGAAGATCTCACAGATGTACCAATAATTACAAAGCTGATTAACAGAATTTGATTACAGAAGGTCCGAAATGCCCTTATGATAATTGGAAAAAACACGTTAAAATTATTTTCCTAACGTTACAAAATAATAAATTACAAGTTAAAAGTGTTATTTATCAAATAAAAAATTATCAGTTTTTACTTTTTTAAATGTAAAAGAAAAAAAGACAATAAAAAAAGTCAGTTTATGAAATTTTCTTAGAAACGAAAAAAAATGCTGACATACTTTTCCTTATATAAAGGAAATTATAGATGTTAAAGACATATTTTTGTTGTAATACAGAACTAATAAGAGAAGCAGGTGCTCCTTTTCACCTGTATACCGTTAAAACATGATTCATCTACCTTGAACTTGATCAAAAAAGGTCAATGATTTCTTTCATCCGTTTACATATCAGAGGTTCAAAATACCTTATTGATCCTCTATTTTTGTTTGCTCATACTGTGCATTAATTATATTCTAGTTATTGATATCCGTCATGTAGCAAATTTATTCTATGACATCATGTACCTGCGGAAACTAAGTATCCGGCGGTGCCACGTATCCTGTCTCAGGTCCACTATTTCAAGGTCAGAGGTGGGGGATATCCCTCCGTATCCATGATGGAAGTGTACTGACCCTTTCTAAGAAATGCCGAGTTAAATTTTCCATGCATCATTCAAAATTATTTTATTTTTTTAAACTTTAATCTATCAATTATAAATGTACGATGGAAAAGAGAGATACAGTATATATATTTTTTCAATTTATTACACGTATCCTTATTGAACTTGAATCGGAATTAAGGTCAAATAATATTTAAATAAGGCGATTTTTTGCCATCGATTCGGTCGATTTTTTACGAGAACGAGTTTATATCGCTGTGCATCAAATTTATTATCCGAAAATTTCACAATTTAAACATAAAATTACCGCTAAAAAATGTACGTTCCGGTTTTCTTGTTAGCATAGTTACTTTATTAGTTACACGGAGGATATTTCCTAGAACGGACCGTCTCCTCTCATGAATGCCAATGTAATCTAAGTATATTAATCACGCAGGTATCTAAACATTGTTAATGACGTGTAATTTTCCTAGAAATAAATTTATTTTTAAATAATAATATCTATATAAATGAATATTATATAAATCTATAACGGAGAATATAGATTAAATTAATATATTCATTTATATTTTATAAATGAGTCTATATATGCAAACTTTCGTGTCCAACGGAAATTAACGTACTTTATTCCAATTATTTTAAAAGAATCCGTTGTTTTCTCTAAAGAAAACTTGAAAATTACAAGGAAGTAAGGATTTTGCAATGTTATTATTAATCAATAAGAGTTACTTTTCCTTATATATTTTCCTCACTGTTCTTCTATTAATGGAGTAAGTATATCCTAATGGATTCGAACCCGGTTTCATTTCACCGAGTAATCTGTACATTTAGATACTCCTTTACCATCTTTTCTAAATATTGTAAAGTTAATTAACCCACTAAAATCACTTCCTAACTTTTTATAACGAGCATCAAACCGAATATAAACAATAAAGATATGTTTTTTATTGATATATAAATGTAATCAGCATTTGTTTTTGTTGATCTTTCATCAATAGTTAACCATAGTTTGGAAGAATGATTTCGTATGTTATTTTTGCATTAAAGATTAATATTATAAAATTTCTCAATAGTTAAAAAGTTGCAAGATTAATAAAATAATCCACATTCAGTATATTTTAAGCACGTATCAAGAACAAAGAAGATATTTTGATCTTCTCAATAATTACGACACAGCAGACAAACATCTGACTAAACTCTGTCAGTACAGCACGCATCTGGTGTAGTGGTTGCCAGATGTGAATGAACTCCTCCAGACGTAAAATATGCGTAATGCCATCTAGTGTTTCGTGGCCTAACTAACTTTACTTGTCATAATAATAATACTTACTTATATAAAATAAAATTTCTTATATATATATATATATTTAAATTATTTAAATATATATAATACAAAAAGTAACATCTGTTATATGTTTCATTAAATTTTACTATCGAACGACAAATTAAGCTATAAATTCAATTATTTTGTTATAAAAATGATAATAATTATAAAAATTGTGTATTATATTATTTAATAGGCGAATAAAATTAATAGTAATTAAATTCATTAATATATTTTGTAATTTTTTTATATTTGAACTGTAACACCATCTGTCGATTATATATAAAATTAATCTTACTTGTTAGAGTTTTTAAAATTTTTTATAGCGCCATCTAATGGCGAAATATATTACGTATTTAACAAAATAAATACTGTATTTGTACTGTACCTGAAGTAAATCAATTTTTATAATAAATAGAAAAATTTCGTGTTAATTATATATTCATTACTAAACTTTAAATTCATTCCATAACTTTAGTTTTAATTTCTAATCCGCGATGATAAATAAAATTAGAGGAAATAAAACAAAAAAACAATTACCACTTCTTCCAGAATCGGACGATTCAGACTCCTGAAGACAAGTATCTGATGAAGATGTCATCACCTGACAAGATTTTGTAGACGGAACAAATGATAATGAGGCACATGATGTAGAAGGAGACTCTGTTGAAGTAGATGACGAAGGCAAATTGGATTCTGTTTTCAGAAGTCCATCGATTACGTTACTTCTTTTCTTTTTCCTTTTGTGGCAAAACGATTCCAAATCGGTTAGTAAAGGAAGAGATTCATTTTCGTCCATTTTTGCAACAAAATCGGCGAATAAATTATCGAATTCAAATGTTGTTTCGTTAAGTTGTTTTAGAATCTCTTCGTCGTTCGGGATTTCCGGGGCTAGAACTTGAAGATCTGTTGCAGACAATTCTGTCAAAACATCCTGAGGTTGTTCCAATATGATGTTTGGACCACTATCCTGAAAAGAAATGGAATTTAAGATAAAAATACCCAAAGTTTAAAAAATTTTAAATAGTATTATCGAGTAAATATGTTAATTTTCGTTTGTTTAATATAGGTAAATATTGAAAGAAATAGTAATTATAATTTTCAAAACTCTTAGTGATTGTTCCAAGAATATTTTCAAATAGTAAAATGTCAGTAAGATGACCGCGCAATAAGGCTGTGGAAACTAAACATCCGGAATAAAATTCAATTTGGATCCTTAGACTCGAATTACTCACGTTACAATTCGAACGAGTTAAGAGTATCACGTGTAGGAACTCGTTTATTGAACGATGTCACTGTATACGTCTGCACCATATAACATCCTTCATACATTTATATTGGATCCCCCCTTATTAAGATCCGAACATTCATAATTTTATTATGGCTAGTTCGAGTGGGGGTGATGGCGCAGCTTGGCTTATATTGCTGTTGTACCAAAAACTCCAACCAACCAACCAACCATCGAGTGGGAGTAGATCGTCGAGAGCTTTTTGGGGCCTTAGGGTAGAGCGGATTCCTTTCGCTCTTTAGCGGGCTCCTTATGTCACTGTTTTTTTTTTTTTTTTTTTTTTTTTTTTTTTTTTTTTTTTTTTTTTTTTTTTTTTTTTTTTTNTTTTTTTTTTTTTTTTTTTTTTTTTTTTTTTTTTTTTTTTTTTTTTTTTTTTTTTTTTGTCTTTTCTTTTGAACAAATGAAATATTGATACGTAGATTGTTTATTAATAAAAAAAGCGGTCTTAAACTATTTTATTTTTTGTTAGCAAAAATAACATTAATTTATATTGTTAGGAATCACTAAGAACCCCTAAGTTTTTACCAGACCGAGGAAAAATTTCCAGTTTCCCCTCTTGATAGGCCTGAGTGCAAGAGACGTTTCCCATTTATTGCAATGCAGGAAAGACATCTATTGCAGATTTGATACACCGATAAACTCTGATATATACTACAGATCTGTTATACTGAAAAGCGGGCTAACCAGTAGCCTATATAACCAATATAATCTAAAATGTGTTCAATGCTAATATAAAACAATATTCAAAATAGAAAGTAAGAAACCGTATATTATTAATATAATAATAAAGTCAATTATTTTGCTATCGTAACAGCACTTTATTAATATGTCAATAATATAACTGTATTTCATGTTGCAGATAAGCAACATTTTTATGGATGGGTTGATTAGATATGTCGGGTCCTATTCCTCATTTTTTGGCTGCCTCATTATAACCTGATCGAAAAAAATTCCAGATAGACAGGTTTCGACATATTCAGACAGACTACCCCCGAACAATTCCTGGGGACATTTCGACCCATCCGGATTTGAAATGGTACCAGAGCGGTAGGCTGCCACCTTGACCACTCGGCTATGTAATTAATACAACAGCAAGTGCAGTACATACCCGTATTAGGTGTAAATGAAACATTTTTGACATACCTTAACAGAAATACTATGTCAATAAACTAGAGTGATTGACTTTGTTCAACCAATAAGATGCAAGCCAAACTCGTGATCAATCAGAGAAAAACAACGTTAATGCTACTATGTAGTACTGTGTTACAAAAAACGTTTCTCAACTACAATTTATGTTGTCAGAATGTGAGAATGGTCGCTCAGTTTTGAATTTGCAATTGACACTTCAGTCCTTAATTTGAGATAAAATTTTGGGAGAAAATTATTTGAGATAAACATGGAAAATATAGTGAATTTAGGCTAAAAATGCAGGGGAAAAAGTAAATTTTGAAATACACATGTTTGAGATAGACAAGTTCAACTGCATATCAAAATTTAGATTGTATTTTAGTAGTTCATAGTATTAATATAACTTTTTACCTTGATATTATACTTTTATACATATATAATTTAATTTAGAAGTATTACAATATTAATGTAATGTAAGAAGTTAATACAATAATAGAAACATTTCAATTAAACAGACATAAAATTAACAGGAAAGATTTTTGAAACAGGAAACAAATGATTAAAGATATATCCCAAAATAGGATTACAAAAATAAAAAGATAGCATTCAAAGACGTGCACACGGTTGGTTCCAGTGATACGTAGCACCACCAATTTTTTAGTAAATTTTATTTTTAAGGTAAAGATGGCCGCTTGAATTGTATCGAATCTACCTGACAAATTCTTCTTTGGCTATTTCAGTTTCATCTAACGAGCATTTTTACGTGAGAAGCACTATAGCAAGTAAGTTTGGGAGCAAAGGAATAGGTATAGGTATTATTAATGTGGAATCACAAAATATTTATGCCACATAGGTCATCAGTGGCGGCCTTAGGGGGTGGCGAGCAGGGCAATCGCCCGGGGCCTCACTCTTGGAGGGGCCTCGCGCAACAACCAAGTAGAAAAAAGTTGATATTTAAAACTTTTTATTTTATCCTTGGCTATTAGTTATAACAATAAAATAAATTTAATTTATAGTACAGTATATATTAATATTAATAAGTGCCTACTATTTCAATTCACATACTTTGCACAAAGGATAAGGGCCTCACAAAAATCTGCCGCCCAGGGCCTCGCAAAGATCTGCCGCCCAGAGCCTCGCAATGGATAAGGCCGCCGCTGCAGGTCATTGATAACGTTTTAAACAAAAATTAAGGTTTGTTAAAATCAAATCTTAGCCGACGATATTTACACTAAAATATATAAATAAATTTACTGAATCTACAAAATTGTCTTCGTGATTTTAATGAACTTTTTTGTGAATTATAGTATTCACAGAGAATGTTTTTATCAATTTTGCATTTTATTGCGGGGGCGCAGCCTCAAATAAAAGGTTATCTCCATAATTGAAAATTGTTTTTGAAGTCGCTGGTGTTTGTAACGATGGAACCCGAAGACAATTTTGAAGCTTAGTATATTTTATTCATATATTTTAATAAAAATTAACATTTTTAAGTATATAAATGTATAAAAACGATATATTTCATTCATAATAGGAACTTTATAAAATTAAATCATTGGGAATATAAATGCAAGCGAATACAATAACAGAAACTTTTCAAAAATTTATACAAACACTACAGAAATTAAAGGCAGAGCTATTAATTTTTATTACAGTTTCCACGATTAAATAACTAATCAGTTCAATTCACAAACCAAAATTCTTTTATTCAACATATTCTTTAAAACCTATTTCAATTTTTTATTTTTATTAAAATTAATTTTTAATTTAATCATAGTTCAGAAATATATTTGAATTTTCATGAAATATTTAGTACTATTTATATCACTTCGTCTATTAAATAAATAGATGAAATTGATTTGAAAATATTTAAGTAGCCTTACACTGATTAAATTTAATTCTTATTAATGTTTTAAATTTCTATCGCTAACTATAGTTGCATCAATAGAAACATGATTCTAAAGAAAACGTAATCAGTGCAGATGGTTAACGATAATAATGAATGGATAAATTATGCATGAATGGTTTCTTCTCATTTAAAATGCGTGTGAAAACATTAGCTCTACACAGAATACATTTGAATATTAAAAATATTCCTTGTACCCTAATGAATAACTCACTGTTATGTAAACATTTGAAGTTCAGGTAACATTAACACCGAAATATATTCCTTAGTTTCTATTGTTTTCGAACAAGTAACATATAACAACACTGAAAATTTATGAAGTAAAAACATTACCAGTTGTCCCTTAATCTATACTAATATTATAAAGAGGCAATGTTTGTAAGTACTGTATGTAAGTTTGTATGCAGCAGGTAATCTCCGAAACTACTCATCCGATTTCAAAAATTCTTTCACCAATATTTAGAATGGAACTTCAGGGTGGACATAGGCTGTATATTATTCCGTTAAACATTCATATAAATTAAAATATATAATCTAGGTTAAGGCTTTTATGTCCAACAGATGGCGCTACGAGTACGACGCCCTAAGTTTGCTTTTCTGTGAAAATGAACTAAAACAGACCATCTTCTATCTATTTATATGAATAAAAATGTAATGTTCGTTTGTTCCTACCGATTCCTTTGAAATTTTGACACAACGCTGCATTCGAATACGGATGTGTTTTTATATAATATACGTGTCGAAATTCAACCCCACTGAAGGGAAATAATTGGGATTCAGGCTTACGGTAAAGAACTCTGCTTCTATTTATACTATTTTAGATGCTGGTTTTTGCGTTTTAATAGAGTATGTCAACAGAATGTACACTAACAACAAATTTTTCGATATTTTCCCGCGGGAGAGAGAGACAGGATTAAGGCTTACCGTGAATAACTTGGCTTCTATGATACTATTTTAGATGTGGGTTTTTGCGTTTTTGATTGCGTTTTAATAGGGTACATCAAGAGAATGTACACTAAGAAGAAATTTCTCGAAAAATTCCCCCCCACGGGGGAAGTGTTATAAATTTATAATAGATACATTTTGAGCCACAACAACGCGTGGCGGGGTCTGCTAGTAT
>NW_019384441.1:597487-623472 GCF_000671375.1 Centruroides sculpturatus
TTTATCCTTGGCTATTAGTTATAACAATAAAATATACTCTCTAAACTTCCTATTAATTTTCTATATTATTTTAGATTAGTCTACAACTGTTCTTTCAATTAGTTCAGGGGTCACCAAACTACGACCCGCGGGCCAGATCCGGCTTGCGAGGTCAGTTCATCCGACCCGCCGCTGCACTGTGCCACAATGAGCTAAAATATAATTATTTATATAGAAATATCATAGATTGTGGATGAATTTACTATGTAGAAAAACTTAAGTGTAAGTAAAAATGCCAAAATAGGTCCAATCTGATTTTTGCATCTGACAGTAATACAGTATAATTTTTAGGAAAATCAGTAAAATGAAATTTTCGGCTTTTTGCGACCTTGGATATCAGAGCGCGTTTTGTGTAAGTACCTGAAGTTTCTAAGAAAAGCGATTACGAGTTTGCTGCAGCAATCGTGTTTGTGTAGTGGTAAATAAATATGTTGGTTGTCTTTATTTTTTGTGTATTCAGTGTGCTGTATTGAACAAAATGGTTATGAGGCCTGCGTTCGTCATTCTCTCAGTTATCTGGCCCGCTGTGATAAAAGTTTGGTGACCCCCTGAATTAGTTTATAAGAATTTATTTATATTCTCATTTTATGAAGTACAAAGCGCAATTCATTGTAAAATTAATCTGAACATTTATCTTTTTTTACAAAAATTGTTTTATATTTATAAAAAATTTGCTGGTGCCACCAACTGTTCTGTAAAGTCATAAAAACTGTAAAAATTACTGTCATGCTGTACTTTTAAACAGATGGATAGAAGGTTAGTATTATAAATTTTAAATAACAAGTGCTTGTATTTTAATATTTTGTAGTTACCACTTCTAGTGAAGATTTGGGTAACATGCACACAAACGTATGTTTGTACATAAATTAGATTGCCGATATGTATTGGCCTTGATAAAACTTATGCAGCATTTCATTTATTTAGCTAAATATTGCACCCCATTATAATATGTACTGTACTGTATATATGCATATACGCATGTATTTATAAGTATTAATGCAGTATATACTATCCACAAAAAACAGTAAATATTTTTTCCTGTTTTGACAATCTGATAATATAAAACAAGAAAATACAGAAAGCATTATTAAAGTCTCTTATTATATTTTAACTTTATTACCATTGTATTTTAAATTATATTTTTAAACTCAAATAAGATAAAATGAGAATTCGTAACAATCAACGTACCAACCACGACAAGTCGACCATTTTTCCTGTTGTGTCTTGACACCAGGGAGAATTATAATCGCTTAAAGGCATTGTTATGGCGTCATTCGTTTCTGTAATAATTTTAATGAGGATATAAATCAAATATTTTAATAAAAGTGTAAATTGAAATGAATAGTGTTTACTTTAAATAATTTAAAAGAACAATTAGTTTAAAATACAGTGAATTTAATTGAAAGAAGAATGTAGAAGAAAATTGGAATGTCTGAGGCCATACCTTAATTTGGACAGCAGTTGAGAGGAGTTGTAACAAATTAAACATACCGTATGTTTATCGACCATGGGTTCCTCCACATCCATTTACAGTAACTAAAAATAAAAATAAATAAAAAATCAAATTTGTAATTTAATCAAAACTGTCAGTTTATTTTATATCATTCTTAATTATCCAAAAATATTATTCATCTTCAAGAAATTATATTAAATAAATTTACATTTCTTTATTCCTCCATGAAAATTTTGATATTGTTAAGAAAATCTATGTAAACTCTCGATATATATTTGTACAAGGAATATTCTTAATATTCAAACGTATTTTCTGTAGAACTAATCTTTTCACGTACATTTTAAATGCGAAGAAAGCATTCATACATAATTTATCAATATATACTAGTAATTTAAAAAATATATTCTGAACAAGCAATAATAATTCATACAAGGATTGATTGTCATAGGTTCGGTATTTTCCAACATTAGATATTTTCTTTTTCCAAAGAACTCCCGAATATCTTCATTGACCACATAGTTGGTAATGTTTATTACTACGAATTATTATGGTAAATATTAGTAGAGCGTCGATTATCCGAATCAATTGGAGATTGGGGTTGTTCGGAAAAACGATATTTCGGATAACCGATCATGTACGAAAAAATATATTAATTTATCCCATGTTGAAATTTTTCTCCGTTGCGTGTCGCTTCGCGTTGAATTTTCGCCGATGTTAAGCCTAACGAAGACTATTGTATCGTTAAAAATTATTTTTTTTATTTTGTACAAACAAAATAAATATATTGAAAAATATAAAAACAATAAAAAAATATACTTCAGAAGTTAATTTAGTATCAAAAACGTAAAATATTTGAGTAGCCCAAGACATAGCCAAAGATTGCAGNATTTCCAAGTAATTTTAACACGAGAAGTGAACTTTGACGGCTGATGGTCGAGGCGGTTCGGGCGTCAGCCTACTAAAATGGGGGATACGAGGATTACTCGGGAGCAATCAGTCCCGAAAATGTCAGAATCCAACTTTCGCCACTCAGTCGAATCTCCCATGAGTACGGAAAAAAGACTGTCTTAGTGACTGAAGGGTGGACAAATTTTTAAAATCATACTGGCATTATAAAAAATACTCTTTTTAAACTCTTTCCGCCCTGTGAGCACTAAAAGAGCCTCTTTGGCAAGCCCACTATGGGTGGCCGGGTGGTCAGGGACGGGGCCAAACATATCCAGACGAACCACCCCCGGAACGGGGCCAAACATATCCAGAGAATCCGGACGGGTCGAATCCGGGGGTGGTCCGTCCGGATTCGATCCCGGATCACCCAGAACACCTTGACCTCTCGACCCGGCCTATCATAAAGATATTAATAGTTTAATCTTTATAAAGAATAGCGGAAAAATTTGGTATTCGATGTTAGGAAATTTTTATCTGTACAGGAAATCTGCTAAATAAAACATTTAAATCTTATATAATATCTCGTAGCATCATAAAAAAAAGATTTCCTAATTTATTATTGTCGGAGTGTTTTTATTAATATATTTAATATACGTTAAAAATAATAATTTTAGTATATTAATTATAATATAAATATAAAATTTCCAATATATAAATAGTAAATGATTTAGTAAATTATGGCAATGTAAATTTAGGAACGAAAACGCCGGCGCCGACCTCACAAAAAATGGCGGCAGAAGAGGTGGATTTGTTATCGTCTGACTTCGATCCGGAATTAGCACTAAGGTCAACAAATGTCGCGTTGCCTTTCCCCAATGCTAAAACGTTTGATAATTTAGCGCAATACAGAAATTTTGCCATTGGAAAAATAAAATCAAAACCTAAATCGAAAACTGAGCAAATAACGGTAGGAACCTTTCATCCTGTTATTTATTTACCTACATTTTTATGGAAATGAAATTAGTGTGTGTTTGTCTTTTTTTTCCTTAACTTTTGTTTATGACTAAATGTACACGCGGTTACTTCAATTTTACTTTTTGTTTTGTTTTTCTAGGTGGAAAATTATTAATCACGTGTATATAAATGATTTTAGTTTAAAAAAAGTTAATTGATATTTTACAAATAATTCTCGTAGAAACAAATTTAATAGAAAAATATTGTTTTGTATATTTCTATCTTTTTAGTTGTTAAGTTGTAAACAGCAGGACGTATTCTACGAAGTGTCTTGCTTATTTAACATCTGGCGTTTTATAAGAAATCGATCAGCTTTTCAGAAATAGCTGTTGTTACTTATTATACGAAATTTTTTAAATGGGTAATGTAACTTTATATAACAATATGGCCAAAATTACTAATTTAAGGAGCTTGATTTCACAAAATCTTTTTATTTTATGTGAGAAATTTGTGAGATAGTTTTGACAAACTATCTGTTCGTTTCATCTGATTAATATCTTATATTTTTAATAGTGAAGTGATTTAATTAGAAGAAAAAATATTAAACTGAAACAGCCAATAACGAAGAGAATTTAACAAATGTGTTTGTTGATAACGTAAATTTATAGTGTTTAATCATAATTTATCTTTCAATGATTTCGGATATACTGTATAAATAGAAACTGAAAAACAAATAATTCTATAAAGTAATTGTAGGTTACAGAATGTTGCTGGATAATTTAAGCAAATTTATTTAAAAACTTTTAAAACAAAAGTTATTAAAAAGTTTAATTAAGGAGGCTAATATCTACTTGTATATTAGTGATATGCCAATATGTCGGCACTAGAATCAGAGGATTTGAGTATTGGCCAATTATGTGAGTGTGATAAAACCTGTGTAAACCAGATTTGAATCGTACTAAATTAGTTATGTTTTGAACAGCTGTTAGTAGTTTTTTTCATCCTTAAACTATTACAGATAAATATTATACAACTGCATTTGTTTTTATAATAAAATAACTAACATATGTAAAAAAATTTTATTACTAGGTTTAATTCAAAGTGATTCCAAGTAAAGATGGAAATATTCAAATGAAAAATTGATAACTATTTGATTGAAAAAACCCAAGCACAAGTTCTCGGTGTTCCTGAGAACTTGTGCTTGGTATTCAGATGCAATCCTTAGGAGCTTACACAATAAAAAACAAGCCAATTTGAATACCAAGAACTGATGTCTTGTTCTGCGATTTTAAATTCTAATTGCATAATATAGACACAAAGTTATTCTGCAATATGACTTCTTAAGGAATTTTAATTAATCATTTATTCAATTTCTGCAATTATCAACATGTTAATCAGTTTATTCTTGAATACTGATTACTAGTTAATTATTGATTAATCTGTACATTGCAAATTGGTAGAACTGTGTTACTTTATTCTCATTGTTTTCAATATATTACATTCATTGTGTGTTCTTAAGAACTCATTTCTTGGAAACTCATTTCAATTCTTGAAAGTTCTCAATTTTTAAAATTATTTGATTCTGCTCTTTAAAATTAGTCTTCTAACAGATCATCAAGATATATCAAGATGCTTCCAGTAACTTTAGCAGTGCTCCAGACAAGCTAGACATAATTTGTAGAGATAGAGCAAATACGAAGGATATTCAGATCTCAGTCCACTCTGCTTTCTGCATTTGTTACAATTTATGTCAAATGACTGTATTTAACAATTGTAAAGACAATATTAATTAGTATCAAAAAATTGTTTATTTGTGAAATTTCAATTATTTCAATAACTGCTAATTAAGAGAAATTCAAAAACAGCATTGAGTCCTGAATGTAAATTGATTCATAATGCATCAGAAAGGTGGAATAGCACATTTATGATGATAGGAAAGTAAAAAAAGAAATTTACAAAATTTGAAACCCTCAATAAAGAATGTTAACTAATTATTTACTTATTTTGTAAATTTCTAAGACATGTATTTAAATAAAACTAATTTTTGCAAAAATTAAATAATCACTGACTCTAAAATTTATTAACAGTGTTAATGTATTGTTCACTAATTTTGGATTTTATTGAATTAATATTAAATATCACTTAAACCATATTAATTGTACATTTTAAGTGCTTACTTGGCATAAACTTAATAGAATAATCAGTTATACATTGTTCAATATTGTGCATTTTCTAATGTTTTAATTAGCTGTGTTCAGGGGAATAATGTAGAGCTAAGCACTTATATTTATTATCTTTTAACTTTAGTTTGTTATATCTATCTTATTTTACATATAAAATTTATTTTGGTGTTAATAGAGTGTATATAAAACATGTTAATAACGTTTATTCAAAATATGAAATTAATGTTATATGGACTTTAGAAGATACTGAAAAAATCAAGGGTGTATATCACATAGAAATCATATTTTATTGATTAAGATTGTTAAGCTTACTAATTTCTATAGTATATTATGTGTTGTTTAATTTAATTTTGTATTATCATTTTACAATGATCACACATTTTTCAGGTAATACAGGAATGCATGAATGGGGTTTTAAGCAATTTAGGATACATCCTGGAAGAATTAAAGTAAGAAAATAAAATTATAAAATAGGAAATTTATGTAATAATAATAGTTTAAGTTTATTTTTCTGTTAATAAGTTTTTCTAATAAAATTTTAATCTGTTATAAACAGAAAATAATTATTAAAATGTTAAAGTTGATAGAATATATTTTGTATGTTTTGTGCTAATGCACTTTGGACATAACAGGTCCCATTTCAGTCTTAATACATAGATCCTTTTCAGAGTTTGTAGGCATATGCATACAATTCATTAATTTTATAATAAAAACTTCTCAACATATATACATATGTGACAAAAAAAAAATCCACCAAATGAGAACATTTTAAGCAGGACACATAAACTTGAAAAGAAAATTTGTACTATTTGAAACAACATTCATAAAAATTGAATATAGTTTTTATTAAAAATTAAAATATAGTTTTTATATAGGAATTTCTTACAAAATGGGACATTATGATAATTATTTAAAAAATGGCACTTAAATTATTTTCTGATATTTTAAAATTACAAACGTGGTAGATGCATATACAAGGTCTGTTCAAAAAGTATCGGACCTTATTTTTTTCCGCGTAAACCAATGATGCGAGAGAGGCCTCCTTCGGTGGAGTTGTGGAGGGGACAGTCATGCACAGCCCTGAATTTTTTCCCGCCTGCAGAAAGCGTCAGTCGTTGGCAATCGGCGTATGAGTGAGGTCATGTAGTGCGCTCTCGTCGGATTTCACTAAGCTGGAAAATGACTGAACAACGTGAGCAGCGATATTACATCAAATTTTGCCAAAAACCTTGGCGATACCNTAATTTATATGATATATATATCTTATTGACAAAGAGAGATTATAAAGCCAGGGTTTGTTAGGAGAATCTTATACCATCAGCTTCATGTCACTTGACAGTGACGTTTCTATATGTTTTCCTTTCTTTTTATATTAGTGAAAAATATAAGGTTTTTTTCTGTGCAATGTCTGTGGGGGTCCACAAAAGATTAAGAGGAAAAGGGGTCCATGGGTAAAAAAAGGTTGAGAACCAAATAATTTCTCTTAATTTCCATAGTGGAGAGAGAAAAACCTTTTCAAAAATACTATACAAAAATATATGTATAAATTATGTTGTTGTAATCCAACTCGTATCTATAAACCTTTTACCAGTGCACATATCATCACACTCTACAACACTTACAAACGTTTTCGAACCGTTACGGTTCTTCTTCAGGTAACGATCCCCTAATGGAATGCGGTTCAAAGTTGTTACAAAATATGATCCGGAATGATGTTCCGACCCGATGACGTCACTACGAACTTGCGCGTTATGCATCGTGTGCTCTATCTTGGAGATTTATCTATTAGGGCCTGCCAGGCCATTGATAGAATGATTTCATCTTTGTAGTTAATGCAATTATGTCCTTCACTTGTGTTTAGGCATATGTAGATCGCCTCCAGCCATCTGAGTTGGTTCGTGCGGTGGGTGGTGTGAATGACCTTTGCTTGAGAGAATATGGGTTCTATATCAGGGTCCAACGAGTATACGGCAAGAGCTGTGTTGGTTCTTTCATGGTTGATATCCGCTTCATGTTCTTTGATCTGGGTTACTAGGGGGCGTTTAGTTGATCCTATGTAGATCATGTTTCTATCACACCTGTGATCAATGATGGGGATGGTGTAGATGCCGGGGAGCTTATTTCGGTCTGGGGTGTCTTTCCCATTCCTTAACAAATCAAAAATTGTAGCACATCTTCTAAATGTAATATGGATATTCTTTTTCTTATCTATCTCCTTGTATATGGATTTTAGTACTGGATTATATGTGATAGGAATGTTGCTACTAGGAGTAACGTTGGAGGGTTGATGGTTTGCTTTCTGCTGCATTTTTGCGTTCAGTTTATTTATGAGCCCGTGGTATCCGTGCTGCTTGGCTATATCCGCTGTGTTTCATTTTGGACCAGAGTGCCGTTTGGGACGAGGAGTGTGTATGTGCCCTCCTGATGAAGGTTTTGAATGCTGCGATTTTGTATTGTGGAGGGTCACGTGACCCTGCTGGTATGTATAAACCAGCTGAGGTCAGTTTGCGGTAAACCGCTGTGTGGATGGTTGCACTCTCAATCTTAATGTTAATGTCCAGGAAGTGAGCCTCTGTAGGATGTGCCAGGTCTACTTCTATAGTTAAGCCGTATGGGTTGTTATTGATGTCCTTGACTAGTGCATTAATGTTTGGCTCATCTTTCCATAGGATTAGGATATCATCAATGTAGCGCTTGTATATTAGGATGTTGGGGAGATATTTTGGGAGAAATTCCGATTTAAGTTTCCTCACTACTATTTCACACAGGTCTCCTGTGATGGGGCTGCCCATTGGGACTCCTCTTTGTCGTTCATATGTAATTCCTTTGAACTGGAAGGAGTTGTGACACAGCAAATGTGCCAATTCGAGGATATGTTGATGCAATGTGTTGTCTTTTACGATGGTAAACAGGGTGTCCCTGATGGCGCAAAATACTGGTGGAAGTTTAATTGATGGGTAAAGTGATTTAAAGTTTAAAACTGTGATAAAACTAGGCGGCATGGGTAAATCCTTAATCATGGAAAGAAATAAGGTCTACCGGAGTGGTGATGGAGTATGGGTAACTTTCCAAGGAGGGGAGTCAGCATTAGGTGTGTGGCTTTCTCCAGTTTAATGGTAGGTGCCCTAGCTTTATCAACTACTGGTCTTAGCTCGCACTCCTGTTTATGGGTTTTTGTGAAAGCGAACACATTCTAGGAACATCTGGTGCATCGGTAATAATATTTTTTAGTTCCAGCCATTTCACTACTTTCATACTGGTGAAGCATTTAACCCTCGTTTGTAAATTGGCAATGGCATTGCTGTTAGCAATGCTGCATTGAGTATGGTTGATGTGTTCTGGTAATCTGTTGTAGGTGTCTCTCTTCATGAGTACTAGCGACTTGCTTTTGTCTGCTCTGACCAGTGTGACTTTATGCGACCGCATCCAGTTACATGTACGCTCTAGATTTGCTCTTACTTGCTGCTCTTCCTGCGACTTCCTGGATTATTTTAGGGTGTGTGTGGCTTTCCATCGGAAGTATTTTTTCTCTCTATCTGGACTTCCAACCAACAGTGCCTCAAGGTCAGGGATGGTGTTAACGATATCATCGCTCGGGGGAAGTGTGAACTTGGGCCCAATCTCAGCACTTTTCTCACAAATGCGGGAACTTGTAAGTCATCCCATGTGACGAACAGGAAGGAAGGCTGGAAGCAATCTACATATGCCTAAACACAAGTGAAGGACGTAATTGCATTAACTACAAAGATGAAATCACTCTATCGATGGCCTGGCAGGCCCTAATAGATAAATCTCCAAGATAGAGCACACAATGCATAACGTGCAAGTCCGTAGTGACATCATCGGGTCGGGACATCGTTCCGGATCGTATTTCGTAACAACTTTGAACCGCATTCCGTTAGGGGATCGTTACCTGAAGAAGAACCGTAACGGTTCGAAAACATTTGTAACTGTTGTAGAGTGTGATGATATATGCACTGGTAAAAGGTTTATAGATACGAGTTGGATTACAGTAATACGGTGCAGATATTCCACCATTTTATTGTTGTTGTGTTGTATTATACGAGGAAGGTTCAACTTCTGTCTGAATTTATTGAGTTTGTTGAAAACAATGGAGTGCTGAATTTTTGTAGGGCTTGTAGCAATAAGGGAGCTTTCAGACCTTTCCCTGCTATAGCATGGGAAAGGTCTGAAACACATGTGCATTATGATTATAAAATAGGAAAAATAGAGGGTGTTCCATGTGGGCTGTAACAGTGCCATGTTATAAAGCTTTTGACTAAAGAAGGGATTAAGCCTTTGGAAATTTTACGGCATTTATAAGCCCAGTTTGGTGACAACACATTTTCCAGATATTTTGAAAAATATGTGAATGGTGTTTGAAGTCAGGAATGGTTGAGAGGACATTTGCAATCTTCACTAAGCACCATGATAAGCCACTGCTCTTATACTGCACATCTGAAAAGTTGAGGAAATTATTGTGCAGAACTAATGCATCTCTGTGAGAGAATTTGTTGCAAAGATAAACATCAGTATCAACAGTATAGAAAATGTTATCCACAAACATCTTTATTTTCGGAAAGGAAGCACAAGGTGGATGCCAATGTTTCTATCGTTCAACCATAATAAGGAGGTATTATAGCAACACCATACCTGCTTTAACATTGAAGGTACTGCATTTGTGTACTGAAAGTCTAGATACCCAGCCTACTGTATGGATATGTCACTGCAATTATTACCTGTTTGACTCTTTAAGGAAGGGAGGCAGTAGGTTTATCCAGCATACTGACGTGTTGGGAGACAAGAGATTTACCCAGAATACTGAAGTCAGAGAGTGTGTCATGTCAGACATAAAATTCTCTGACATGAGCCATTTTATGTCTGCAAACTTCTATTCTGTATGCATATCATCATTGCCAAAACAATGAGTAAAGTATGGGCATGTGGACAGGAGTATCTAGAGTAAGAAAAATAATTGTGACACGTGACATATCACCATTACTGAAATTTTAGACAGAAGTTGAACTCCTCTTGAATCCATGTTGTTAGACAAATGAATGATGACAAGTTAAATGTTATTAACACAGCTAATGAATATTATTTTAACTGTGGGACAGTTTTGTAGGCAAACACTAATTGATCTGAATTCTGAGAATGAAACAATGATAATATACAGTATTATATTTTTTATCTTTAAAACTTATATCGAGCATGTGATTTTGAAATTTCAATTTGGAATTCAATTCAAAAACTTTGCTTTTGCTATTCATTTTTACTTCCGACAATACACAAGAACGATTCAAATGACCCAGATAAAATACTTTTGTTTTTAAACACCAGAGGGTGAGCATCCAGTAATAAATTTGAATACATGGCTCACAAAAATTATTGTAAAAATGCAAAGAATCCTTTGCTCATGCATATAGGACGACTTAGGATTTTGAAGCAGTGAAAAATGAATAAAAACCTCGTCTTATATGCAAAATAAATACAGTATTTTTAATTATTGAATTTTATTTTCAAAATTCATGTTTATTTGCACAAAATAAATATTGAATTAAAAAATTGATAATTATGAAACCAGTTGGATTATAAAATTGGTTTGGTTTTATTTGATTATAGCAACATGACACATGGGAAATCTGTCGAGGGGAATGCCTCCCATGAGGTCTTTTATGGGAATTGGCCCCTATTTAGGTGTTACTAACATGAAGAAAACCTGGAAAACTCCATATAGCCAGCCCGTTGTGAGGCACAAACCCACAACCAATTACCAGTGTTCAGTGGTTTTATCCACTCAGCCACAGGTCGGCACTTAGAAAATTATTTTAACTTTTATAGAACTTTCAATTATTTTTAAAAATAATTCTTACAGATGAAAACTATAAATTAGTATATGACAATTAGTAGCAAATTATTTCAATTAAGAAATTAGTTTATTTTTAAAATGCTGGCCCAAAAGACAAATTTCAAGAAAGAAAAAAATTTAAATTTAGTTTTATTACATCTAAAAGTATTCTTACAGTAACAAGATAATAATTTTTAATTTCATAACTAATATCTTCCTTCATCTGATATTTTAAAAAAGTTAAAATTACATGATAAAGATTAAGTTTATTCAGGGATGCACAACCTTTTTTGAAGAAGGGCCAAATTAGGATTAAGTTTATTGACTGGGGGCCGGACCTCCAAGTGATTAATGCGATGTCTGATGCAATTTGCGAGATTCTTTGTTGTATCGTCATGTGGTTAAGACTGATTGTTTGAAAACACTGTCTTCTCAGGACACATCTCACTTGCGATGATAAGACACTTTTTTATCATATCGCCATCTGTGAAAGGTTTCCCATTCTTGGCTATTAAAGCAGATATTTCTAGGCTGGCTTCAACAGCCGCATCCAATTCTCCAGATTGTTTCTTGAACACATTTTGTTGGCTGATTAGTGATCGTCGTAACGATTCGATTTTCCGTTTGCGTTCCGTACCTTGCAGAAGGAAATCCTTGTGTTGGCTTTCATGATGTCGCTTCAGGTTGAATTCTTTTGGCACTGCTATTGTTCCATTGCACAAAAGGCAAATAATGCTGTTGTTCTGTTGCACAAAACAGTACTTGTTAGTCCACACTTCCACTTCTTGAAACTGATGATTCTCGCGATTGACCTTGCGTTTAATGCCCGGCGCCATACTGTTCACTCTGCAAAACAATGTCTCATTGTGCCGAAAATTCTGAGGCCCGCAACAAATCATGTTTGAGATAAGGCAAGCTAGACTACCACGTGCTTTGTTCTGTATCCACTCTGACCAAAGACTAAAGAGGCGGGGACAGAAGACTATTACGCACACGTGGCCAGGCAGGTCTTAATTCGTTCGACCCCTGTCCGGGCGTCTCCACCATTTCTCAGAATTTGTGAGTCAGATCGTCAACATGCCAGGTGCAGGACACTAATCCATCATAAATGTGGTTACCATTCTTACCTAAATTATATTTATGGCCCGTCAGTTTTACCCCCGTGTTCAGAAATGAATCAAAAGTGATTAACACAGTGCAGTGGAAAATCTGAATATTTTAAATATAATTATTAAAATTGCGATATCTCGTTTCAAATTGGCGCTAGAATCAATTTTTTTTTTTTTCTGTCCTAAATATATCACAGTTTACGACTGTTAAATTTCAAATAAAATAAAAATTAAAAATAATAATTTAATTTTAAATTTACGAAAAAAAGAATGTAAAAATAAAAGTAAATAAAAAGTTCCAATTAATTTACTACTTAAATAACCTAAATATATCTGTTTTCTTTCAAACAAAAAAAACCGCAGCTTTCTAGCTACACGGAATCATTTTACAACCCTCTTTGTTGACAAGTTTATGGCTTGACGCGGTTTGTAATAATTATTAAATCCAAAATATTTTAATGCAAATGGCTTCCTTTTAGTCGTAATGACTCTATTCCAACTACAGTATTAATTTTCTTGGTCCAACTTAATAATAATAAATTTGATGTGAAAAATTTTTTTTCTATTCTTTGTCTATGGAGAGATATTGTTGTAAATTATTGGTTTTATAGCTTTTTGTACATTCCTTTTTGAACTCTGGTTAGTTTTTTTCTAGTTTGAATGACATTAGGTTGACGAATAAGCGTCTTTTCAGAAAAGATTGATTCAAATTCGACTATACCAATCAGAATCTAGAATGTAAACAAATGCTAAAAAATCGTTATTTTCATGGTTTTTCAGCGCTATTTTCACTTATTTTTGTTATTTGACGCTATTTAGACGAATAGGCAAGTTTTCCGAAGCATAAAATTGAAGATTTCCCGCCAAAATAGAAACTTCCCGATAACATCGGAAATGACGTTCTAACATCATTTTAAAATATTCGATATCTAAAGCAGAAAGTGTTAGCTAAAAATAGACTTATTTATAGAACAATCCCCCATTTCTCACCTCAGGGAAAGTCATAAAACAGTTGGGTGCTAATGACTTTGTGAAAGGGAAAAAGTTCTACACTTAGAAACTTCGAAAGAAGGGATTTGGCCTGTACCGTCCGCGGGCCGCATAAACATTGATAGGGGGCCGTATGTGGCCCGCAGGCCGCAGGTTGTGCACCCCTGGTTTATTGAAACAGATTTATTTAACTTTTCCTAAGATTTTATTATATTATATTTTTGTTTTTATGCATTTTATAATTGTGCAATTATCTGGTCAATGTTATTAAATCTAACTAAGAAATCTCAATACTTAAAAGACTAAAATTTATAAATATAGATTTTTATTTACTATTTCTTGTAAATAGAGTAGAATCTTGTTTTAACGGATTGTAGAATAACAGATTTTTTCCTATGTCCTGCCAAATCATTGTAATTTTAACTCCTTTTAGTGGATAAGTCAGCAGTCTGATACAACTGAGAGGAGCCACCTGGTAAACATTTCGATTCTAGTCCAAGTGCAATGCCGAAATTTAGTGAGGCCATCAAGTCTTTCCAAATCATGAAGACCTTCCTGATGAGTTTAAGCATAAACAAACAGGCTGTATATGACATTAGTAATATTAAACAGTTATTGTAATCAATGAGCAGAAAAGTGACATCAAAACAACCCATGATGGACAAGTTTTTTAACAAATTGTGAAGTCAAGTAAAATGCTAATGAGCATACATAATTTATTTCTTTTTGAGTTTGCAGTTTATACAGCTTCTATCAACTTTGTTCTACACATGTATGGCTTAATATATAATCTTAATATGTATAATAGATCTTGTAATATCTTTCAATAAATAAAGAATCAAGATCTTGAGAGACTGAATAATTGCAAGAACTGGTATTTCTTATATATAGGGGATTAAATGGAAATTTTTTTGAATAATGGATATTTTCCTGGATTTATGGAAAACCTATTGTTCATGATATAATGGATTTTTGGGACAACAGATGATTTTCGGTGACCAGAGTGATCCATTAAAATGAGATTCTACTGTATTATTATTTTTTCCTGCTTACCTGTCGATGAATCCGTTGTATACCAAGAAATTTATTATTTGCAGATAACAAATGTACCAATTGAAGTCAAAACATCACTGGAACAAAGTCTTTTTCTTCATCAGTTTCATTGGAGATCATTTTGACTCCTCTAAATGTAAATAGATATCTAAAAATACCTTGTAAAATTGATTATATCTAAATCTTTATATTTAATAACAATAATAATAGTAGTAATAATAATATCTCTTTTTCTTTGATAAAAAATTAAATTACTATTTTTTTTTTATTAAAATATATTTTAATAAATTATATTACATTTTCTGGTTAATTTTCTTTCATCATATTCATTTCAGATGTTCTATGAAAACTAATTATGATTATGATTACTATATGCTATGATTAAATAAATAAATGGTTTTAATAAATAATTTCATATGATTTTAATTGGAAATAAAACAGTTTCCTGTAATAATTTATTTTTGTTTATATATTGAATTGAGCAATTTTTTTCTCAAAAAGTATGTCAATGAATCCAAATGCTATCTGACTTTAAAAAAGTTCAATTTCAAAATTTTAGTGAAATTTACACATCTAAATATTTATTAAGCAGTTTTTAATGTTATATAATTCCTAACATATTAATAAACAATAACCAAATTGCTGGATTTAAACATATATCTTTTCACATCATTCATATTTATTGCAAATAAATCTTAAACTAATCTCTAATTGGTTTTAAATTTATCTTTATTCTATTTTCTCCAATAAAGTAGAATAAAAGTAAATTTGTAAACAGGTACAGTACTTTATATTAAAGTAATGATTTTTTTGGAAAAAAACAAATGGTCTTATAAGTCAAAATATTGTCATATTTGGATAATTAGAATTTATTTCAATTTAATAAAGCTGAATAATAATTAAATAATAAATAATTTATATAACATCTGAGTACAAATAATAATAATTATAACCACAGAAACTCTACATAGGCCAACCAACTAATCAGAAATTGTTTTAATGGAGGAATAGGTATTTTAGAAATCTAGGAAGCATTGTTAATCAAAGAGCCAATACAGCCCTATCTCAAGAAGCTTATGATGATAAAGTTAATATCTTTTGGAAAAAAAAAATATTTTGGGAAGTTTAATGAAAAAGGCAAACCTCAATATGACAGAAATGATATGAACATATGATAATAGCTTTGGGTGTAATGTAATCAGCATTAAGGACTTGAAACAATTTCTTTTGCATGGAAATGACTCATTCACAAACTTAAAAACTTAGTTACTTAGAATATTTCTTCTAAGAATAATTTACAATAATTTTTATGTTAATGGATATTTATCTTATTTAATATGATTGTAGTTCATTTTTTATAATAATAATAAATTATTAAATATAGTTACTATGACAACAATTGCTATTGATTTAAGGCTTGAAAGTACTGTCTTGATGATTAGTGTAGACTTGTAAGCATTTGCAAGCTTTTTAATATAATAATGGCTCCAAGCATTTCGTGATTAATTTAATAATGTTTCTACTTGTATTATGAAAAATAATACTTATTGATAATTTCAGATTATTGATGATTAAAGTATAAGTCTACCACTCTAGGGGGGCTGGGATTAAATCCAGGTATGAGCATTTCAGGAATTTTTATGGGTGTTCTGTCCTTACCTGACTGTCCCATTGTGAGTCTGGAAAAAGGACCCTTATTGTCCAAAGGGCAGGGGAAAAAAAGACAGTTGTGAATGAATTGTGCAACTTCTGGCCTGGGATTATATGTGATGGTATAGAAATTGATAATGTTGAACAAGTTGCATGTGAGATCTATCTCATGTGCAAAAGTAATTCCTTTAAGGACTGTCAGTAAGCTAGGAAAGGTACAGGTTGTGCTGCATAGCACCAAAATCATCACTTGGCGATTTTTTTATTAAATTGGCAATAAAAACCCTAGTCTGCTTATTTTGACATTCAGTGTGATATTAAATCACAAAGCACCCTTCAGGAAAAACAGCAGAATGTCAAGCTCCTGTGCAATGGGAGACACGTGTACCATATACCTAGTGATTTCAGACGTCAAGTGGCAAGGTCAGACAATTTTTGTGTAATGCCGCTCAGTGTTTCCATATTGGGAAATTTTTTTCAACTGATAGAAAATTTGGGGAATTTTTTGGGATGACTTTTGTTTCACTTTAATCTTTTTTCAGTAGACTAAAACAAAAATTTTGACACTACAGAACATTGACTGTTGAACACAAGATTGTGTTATTAATTAAACACTTGGCTTTTTTCCATCTTTATTCCATCAATTGAATAAAGATGGAAAAAAGCCAAGTGTTTGATTAATAACAGAATCTTGTGTTCAACAGTCAACAAATAGTAAAACACAGTTTCAGAAAACAAATCACTACAGAACATGTTAAATACTGTTTAAGCATTGTGATCAAATGTGTTATTTGAAATTATTTATTTAAAAATTATTCAAAAATGATTCCTATTGCTAATAAGAAGAGAGCCAGACAGTCAGGTCTTTGATTCAAATTAAACATGATGAGCATGTAGCCTTAAACACAAACAGCTCCTCTTCCAAGTAATAGGACCTACTTCCCAAATGTTTCCAAAAAATGGGCCTCTGAAAATTGAGTGTTTAGCTTAGGGAATGTGAAACTTTCCAAACACTTAAAAGTGTTTGGAAGTTTCACATTCCCTAAGCTAAATCACTCCCTGAGTGGCAATAGCGAAGTAGATAAGACGCTAGGTTTAGGTTTATTTGGTTGTGGCAATGTGACATATGGGCAATCTACCAAGGGGAATGCCTACTGGAAAGTTTTTTAAAGGAAACTGGCTCCTATTTAGGTGTTATTAATGTGAAGAAAACTCCATGTGGCCAGCCTGTTGACAAGGCACGAACCAGTGTTCAGTGATTTTATACATTTGGCACAATAAGACACTAGGTACCAGACCTTTAGAATTTAGTTTAGTTTTTGCTTTTTTTTTGTATGTAACATTATTATTTGATTATTTTACTGAATCTTTAGCACTACTACTACTACTACTACTACTACTACTACTACTACTTGTTGCATTTAAAGCTTATAAAATGATATTAAAAATTGTGACATCATTTCCTGTTTAGTGAAAAGAAATCTCTATAGTTAAATAAAACTTTTATTTTTTCATATTTATTTTCATATAGTTTACATACTATGCCCTCACAAGCAAATAAGCTTCAGATGTTACTGCACATAGACAAGTGGCATGAAAATAGGGTAGCATAGTTGCTGTGTTTTATTTTTACTTTCTTGGCTGTTATATTTAACAGAGGGAAAATATGGCAATCAGTCAAAAAATGACTCCCCCAAGATTTTTACATTTTTGGACTTAGGACACCTTGAAATGTCAAGTAATGCAAAAAAAATTCAGGAGTAATATCTCTGCATGGATAATTCTTTTTGTGTGTGGGGCATTACTTTATTCACCTTCTTTGAAGCTTAATAACTGCTTTTTGTCAAAAATCTTGGAAATTCTGCAGGGATGTTTGTGTATTAGGGGAATTAATGCTATTAAATTTTGGTGATTAAAGGTCGAGAAGGTGAGGAGATAATGGGGGTTGTGTGTATCCCCAATAGGGTTGGAGTTAATAACAATCTTGTTAGTAAGAATATTAACTTGTACTGGAACTAGTTTGCTTACTTGAACTTTGTTGGAATATTTAAAAAGGTGATAATTTTGATTAGATCTTGTTAGTATTTACAATTTCTTATAAAACCCATTTCTACCTTCAAAATTATTATTTTTTGCCATTTTATAACAGTTAAAAATATAAAAATATTTTTTAATAAAATATGATAACAGATGACACCACCAAAACTTTAAATGTTGCCGGGAAAGTTGAGCAACTTGTTGCTGGTTTTTCTCCCCTGTATAGCATCTGAATAGCAGCAAAAATAAAAGAAATAAAAGAAAATTGTAAAGTGATGATAAAATGTATTTTGTGTTGTGAAATAGCAATTAAATATTTACATTTTAAATATTGAAAAAGAATTTTGTGCCCAGTTGGCTCATACAGTAGATCCCCCTATAAAACCGTTTCCTATAGTTATGATTCCTATAAAAATTGTGGCATTATCCGTAAACAACGGTAAAAATAACTCCTATAATACGTAAAACGTCATCGGGCAGCCGAACTACTTACCCGCCGTCCGTAGCGCCACGCTACGGAGAGATTTCTATCGTCTGGACAGTATTATATAAATTATATATAAATTAGGTACTGTACATATAATTATATATTAATTATATATAAATTAGGTACTGTATATATAATTATATATTAACTTAATTTATTGTAACTTTATTATAATTAAATATATATTTTTCGCCGTCTAGCGTCACGCTACGGCGAGTTAGGCGACCTATCGTCTGTTTAGTACTGTAATTTTATACATTTCTTGTGAAAGAAACATTTCTTATTTAACGGCCATAAAAATTATTTATATTAATGATGTCTCCAAAGGTCAACGAAGTTTTCGCAGAAAAATAATATCAGAAATCGCGGCCGCAATTTGATGCGCTGTTCCGCGACGAAACCAAGCTTTAGCAACGAGCGTAGTCAAAGGGTACACACTCGGTAAGTAATCCTACAATTTTTTGTTTATAACGTAGTTTATACGGATTATTTTAAAAAAAATATACGTATTTTGGAAATGTTGAGTCGAATTAGTCTAGAATCGATTAATTTTATGAAAGAAAACCTTTCAAACAGCCGTAGTCCGTAAACTATGATTCCTACAAAATTGATTCATAAAGAACGGAACGTATCTACCGTCTTATAGGGGGATCTACTGTATTTCTTTCAGATATTCTTACATCTTTTGTTCTTGTCTTATTTTCTCTACATGTTCAGTCAGTGTATTTATGGCAGAACTCTTTTTGAATTATCTTTCTAGGATAGAACAATTTGTATATGCAGAATCTTTATAGTAGTAGTTTTTTAAATAAATAATAGAAACAATCCAAATGATGGATATGCAATTAGTTACTCTATAAGTGAACTTACAATCTTGGAGGTGGAGAATAACTCTAAAAAGAATTGTCTTTTAATAAATAGTAACTTCTAGTAAAATAGAATGTTCTGGAGTTTTTAATTTAGTTTTGTGTGAGCTATAATTTGAACTTTTTAAACTATTTTAAATTTAACATAATGGATTAATTCAATTTTTCCTTAATTATCTGAGCACTGTAAATAGCTCTTTTTAGGATTTATCACACACTATGAGAACTCACTCATGGACTGATGAATATTAAGTATTTATTTGTAACCATGGTATGCATTTTGAGCAGACAAGCTGTCTCTCTTCAGCCATTATAATTGCTGTTTATGTTCACTCTATCTATAATTAATGTCAACCTCTCAACCTCTTCAACAGTGGATGTAGGCAAGCTTGTCTGCCCGAAATCTGCTGGTTACAAATAAATATGTAATGCTCATCAGTCTCTGATGAGTTCTCGATAGTGTGTAATAAGTCCTAAACAAAGCTATTTATAGTGCTAGATAATTAATTAATAATACAGTAGAGCATCGGTTATCCGACCCCTCGATTAACCCTCACATCGGTTAACTGACTGTTCTAGTCGGCAAATTTCAAATGTCTGCTAGTGATATGGCGCTACAATAATTGGCTATGTCTTGGCTACTTAATATTATTCTTGTTAAATTTTTGCATGTTTTAGCTGGCAACACGGCTTGACCATTGAAGGGAGGCCAGTATTTAAACGAGACTTAATTTTCTAATTATGAATGGTTGTTTGTTTTGTGAGCAATAAAATAATTTAAAAATAATTTTTAACGATACAATAGCGACGNTATTTACTATTTCTTGTAAATAGAGTAGAATCTTGTTTTAACGGATTGTAGAATAACAGATTTTTTCCTATGTCCTGCCAAATCATTGTAATTTTAACTCCTTTTAGTGGATAAGTCAGCAGTCTGATACAACTGAGAGGAGCCACCTGGTAAACATTTCGATTCTAGTCCAAGTGCAATGCCGAAATTTAGTGAGGCCATCAAGTCTTTCCAAATCATGAAGACCTTCCTGATGAGTTTAAGCATAAACAAACAGGCTGTATATGACATTAGTAATATTAAACAGTTATTGTAATCAATGAGCAGAAAAGTGACATCAAAACAACCCATGATGGACAAGTTTTTTAACAAATTGTGAAGTCAAGTAAAATGCTAATGAGCATACATAATTTATTTCTTTTTGAGTTTGCAGTTTATACAGCTTCTATCAACTTTGTTCTACACATGTATGGCTTAATATATAATCTTAATATGTATAATAGATCTTGTAATATCTTTCAATAAATAAAGAATCAAGATCTTGAGAGACTGAATAATTGCAAGAACTGGTATTTCTTATATATAGGGGATTAAATGGAAATTTTTTTGAATAATGGATATTTTCCTGGATTTATGGAAAACCTATTGTTCATGATATAATGGATTTTTGGGACAACAGATGATTTTCGGTGACCAGAGTGATCCATTAAAATGAGATTCNTACTAATTACATGGGATATACTAATATACTATACTAATAATGTATTTTTTTCATTTTTTTCGGTTATCCGACCAACCTGAGTCCCCAATTGAGTCGGATAATTGATGCTCTACTGTAGTAGGACAAAAAGCATAATGTTAATTCAATTTTTTCTATTTACTGTTTATGATAGATACTAGTTTGCAAATTGCATTATGAAGTGGATTTGCAAGTGCAAAAAAACATTTTAATGTTACCATTGAATTTTCTTCAGCTAATCTATATATATAAAAATGAATGTGTGTGTGTGTGTGTGTGTGTCCTTCATGCATTACCACATCGTTTATCCGATTGCCATGAAACTTTGGGAAGTTGTTTAATATACNGCAAGAACTGGTATTTCTTATATATAGGGGATTAAATGGAAATTTTTTTGAATAATGGATATTTTCCTGGATTTATGGAAAACCTATTGTTCATGATATAATGGATTTTTGGGACAACAGATGATTTTCGGTGACCAGAGTGATCCATTAAAATGAGATTCTACTGTATTATTATTTTTTCCTGCTTACCTGTCGATGAATCCGTTGTATACCAAGAAATTTATTATTTGCAGATAACAAATGTACCAATTGAAGTCAAAACATCACTGGAACAAAGTCTTTTTCTTCATCAGTTTCATTGGAGATCATTTTGACTCCTCTAAATGTAAATAGATATCTAAAAATACCTTGTAAAATTGATTATATCTAAATCTTTATATTTAATAACAATAATAATAGTAGTAATAATAATATCTCTTTTTCTTTGATAAAAAATTAAATTACTATTTTTTTTTTATTAAAATATATTTTAATAAATTATATTACATTTTCTGGTTAATTTTCTTTCATCATATTCATTTCAGATGTTCTATGAAAACTAATTATGATTATGATTACTATATGCTATGATTAAATAAATAAATGGTTTTAATAAATAATTTCATATGATTTTAATTGGAAATAAAACAGTTTCCTGTAATAATTTATTTTTGTTTATATATTGAATTGAGCAATTTTTTTCTCAAAAAGTATGTCAATGAATCCAAATGCTATCTGACTTTAAAAAAGTTCAATTTCAAAATTTTAGTGAAATTTACACATCTAAATATTTATTAAGCAGTTTTTAATGTTATATAATTCCTAACATATTAATAAACAATAACCAAATTGCTGGATTTAAACATATATCTTTTCACATCATTCATATTTATTGCAAATAAATCTTAAACTAATCTCTAATTGGTTTTAAATTTATCTTTATTCTATTTTCTCCAATAAAGTAGAATAAAAGTAAATTTGTAAACAGGTACAGTACTTTATATTAAAGTAATGATTTTTTTGGAAAAAAACAAATGGTCTTATAAGTCAAAATATTGTCATATTTGGATAATTAGAATTTATTTCAATTTAATAAAGCTGAATAATAATTAAATAATAAATAATTTATATAACATCTGAGTACAAATAATAATAATTATAACCACAGAAACTCTACATAGGCCAACCAACTAATCAGAAATTGTTTTAATGGAGGAATAGGTATTTTAGAAATCTAGGAAGCATTGTTAATCAAAGAGCCAATACAGCCCTATCTCAAGAAGCTTATGATGATAAAGTTAATATCTTTTGGAAAAAAAAAATATTTTGGGAAGTTTAATGAAAAAGGCAAACCTCAATATGACAGAAATGATATGAACATATGATAATAGCTTTGGGTGTAATGTAATCAGCATTAAGGACTTGAAACAATTTCTTTTGCATGGAAATGACTCATTCACAAACTTAAAAACTTAGTTACTTAGAATATTTCTTCTAAGAATAATTTACAATAATTTTTATGTTAATGGATATTTATCTTATTTAATATGATTGTAGTTCATTTTTTATAATAATAATAAATTATTAAATATAGTTACTATGACAACAATTGCTATTGATTTAAGGCTTGAAAGTACTGTCTTGATGATTAGTGTAGACTTGTAAGCATTTGCAAGCTTTTTAATATAATAATGGCTCCAAGCATTTCGTGATTAATTTAATAATGTTTCTACTTGTATTATGAAAAATAATACTTATTGATAATTTCAGATTATTGATGATTAAAGTATAAGTCTACCACTCTAGGGGGGCTGGGATTAAATCCAGGTATGAGCATTTCAGGAATTTTTATGGGTGTTCTGTCCTTACCTGACTGTCCCATTGTGAGTCTGGAAAAAGGACCCTTATTGTCCAAAGGGCAGGGGAAAAAAAGACAGTTGTGAATGAATTGTGCAACTTCTGGCCTGGGATTATATGTGATGGTATAGAAATTGATAATGTTGAACAAGTTGCATGTGAGATCTATCTCATGTGCAAAAGTAATTCCTTTAAGGACTGTCAGTAAGCTAGGAAAGGTACAGGTTGTGCTGCATAGCACCAAAATCATCACTTGGCGATTTTTTTATTAAATTGGCAATAAAAACCCTAGTCTGCTTATTTTGACATTCAGTGTGATATTAAATCACAAAGCACCCTTCAGGAAAAACAGCAGAATGTCAAGCTCCTGTGCAATGGGAGACACGTGTACCATATACCTAGTGATTTCAGACGTCAAGTGGCAAGGTCAGACAATTTTTGTGTAATGCCGCTCAGTGTTTCCATATTGGGAAATTTTTTTCAACTGATAGAAAATTTGGGGAATTTTTTGGGATGACTTTTGTTTCACTTTAATCTTTTTTCAGTAGACTAAAACAAAAATTTTGACACTACAGAACATTGACTGTTGAACACAAGATTGTGTTATTAATTAAACACTTGGCTTTTTTCCATCTTTATTCCATCAATTGAATAAAGATGGAAAAAAGCCAAGTGTTTGATTAATAACAGAATCTTGTGTTCAACAGTCAACAAATAGTAAAACACAGTTTCAGAAAACAAATCACTACAGAACATGTTAAATACTGTTTAAGCATTGTGATCAAATGTGTTATTTGAAATTATTTATTTAAAAATTATTCAAAAATGATTCCTATTGCTAATAAGAAGAGAGCCAGACAGTCAGGTCTTTGATTCAAATTAAACATGATGAGCATGTAGCCTTAAACACAAACAGCTCCTCTTCCAAGTAATAGGACCTACTTCCCAAATGTTTCCAAAAAATGGGCCTCTGAAAATTGAGTGTTTAGCTTAGGGAATGTGAAACTTTCCAAACACTTAAAAGTGTTTGGAAGTTTCACATTCCCTAAGCTAAATCACTCCCTGAGTGGCAATAGCGAAGTAGATAAGACGCTAGGTTTAGGTTTATTTGGTTGTGGCAATGTGACATATGGGCAATCTACCAAGCGGAATGCCTACTGGAAAGTTTTTTAAAGGAAACTGGCTCCTATTTAGGTGTTATTAATGTGAAGAAAACTCCATGTGGCCAGCCTGTTGACAAGGCACGAACCAGTGTTCAGTGATTTTATACATTTGGCACAATAAGACACTAGGTACCAGACCTTTAGAATTTAGTTTAGTTTTTGCTTTTTTTTTGTATGTAACATTATTATTTGATTATTTTACTGAATCTTTAGCACTACTACTACTACTACTTGTTGCATTTAAAGCTTATAAAATGATATTAAAAATTGTGACATCATTTCCTGTTTAGTGAAAAGAAATCTCTATAGTTAAATAAAACTTTTATTTTTTCATATTTATTTTCATATAGTTTACATACTATGCCCTCACAAGCAAATAAGCTTCAGATGTTACTGCACATAGACAAGTGGCATGAAAATAGGGTAGCATAGTTGCTGTGTTTTATTTTTACTTTCTTGGCTGTTATATTTAACAGAGGGAAAATATGGCAATCAGTCAAAAAATGACTCCCCCAAGATTTTTACATTTTTGGACTTAGGACACCTTGAAATGTCAAGTAATGCAAAAAAAATTCAGGAGTAATATCTCTGCATGGATAATTCTTTTTGTGTGTGGGGCATTACTTTATTCACCTTCTTTGAAGCTTAATAACTGCTTTTTGTCAAAAATCTTGGAAATTCTGCAGGGATGTTTGTGTATTAGGGGAATTAATGCTATTAAATTTTGGTGATTAAAGGTCGAGAAGGTGAGGAGATAATGGGGGTTGTGTGTATCCCCAATAGGGTTGGAGTTAATAACAATCTTGTTAGTAAGAATATTAACTTGTACTGGAACTAGTTTGCTTACTTGAACTTTGTTGGAATATTTAAAAAGGTGATAATTTTGATTAGATCTTGTTAGTATTTACAATTTCTTATAAAACCCATTTCTACCTTCAAAATTATTATTTTTTGCCATTTTATAACAGTTAAAAATATAAAAATATTTTTTAATAAAATATGATAACAGATGACACCACCAAAACTTTAAATGTTGCCGGGAAAGTTGAGCAACTTGTTGCTGGTTTTTCTCCCCTGTATAGCATCTGAATAGCAGCAAAAATAAAAGAAATAAAAGAAAATTGTAAAGTGATGATAAAATGTATTTTGTGTTGTGAAATAGCAATTAAATATTTACATTTTAAATATTGAAAAAGAATTTTGTGCCCAGTTGGCTCATACAGTAGATCCCCCTATAAAACCGTTTCCTATAGTTATGATTCCTATAAAAATTGTGGCATTATCCGTAAACAACGGTAAAAATAACTCCTATAATACGTAAAACGTCATCGGGCAGCCGAACTACTTACCCGCCGTCCGTAGCGCCACGCTACGGAGAGATTTCTATCGTCTGGACAGTATTATATAAATTATATATAAATTAGGTACTGTACATATAATTATATATTAATTATATATAAATTAGGTACTGTATATATAATTATATATTAACTTAATTTATTGTAACTTTATTATAATTAAATATATATTTTTCGCCGTCTAGCGTCACGCTA